>NC_081548.1:2347780-2350703 GCF_901000735.1 Corylus avellana
AATGAACAATATTTTGCATAAAAAAAGAAATGTTTAAATAAATAATTAAGAAAACAATTTTAATTACAACACAAAGTTTAAGATAACAAAAGAGGAATAGTAATACATAACAGTAGTCCAAAAGTCATAGAGAGAAATATTACCTTAATGACTTGCAACAAATATGTTCATACCTTACAGATTGACTGTGTAAATCTTGGAATATCAAATTTGTCATGCACGTTGAAGACTTAGAAATCTTTCACACGGATTTAGAAAAAATTCTTGTAATGTTTTATCTGCCTGATTAGTAGTCAACAACTCGATCAAAATGGTTGCCGTGTTTGCATTTGCTGAGAAACCTTTGTCAACCATCATTTGGAGATTCACAACCCATAATGTCTGATTATGTTGCAAGAAGCCTTGGATGATTGTGTTATATGTGACAAGGTTAGGTGAACAACCGTTCTCATCCATTTTCTCAAATAACTCCCTCGCTTCATTTAACAAACCTTCTTTGCAAAGACCTTTGATCATTATATTTTTCTTTATATATATATATATATATATATATATATATATATATTGCAAACTGGTACAAAAATACATAATTTGAAACTAAAAAACTAGCAGCATCATCAACCAAAAAACCAACAGCATCCAACTTGTAAAATCCAGCAGCTGAGCAGCGTCAACAAACCGAACAACACAACCACCAACATCCAACTTCCAATATCCAGCAGCATCAAACAAAATCAGCAACACATAACCCCTAAGCTCCTAGACCCTCCAGCATGTTCCTTCATTCATGAGATCCCTTTAAGAATTTAGAAAATTTGACTCTTAAAAATATATAAATCAATACAAACAAAACATGCTGAGTAATTTTTATGTATACTTGAATAATTATACCAGCTTTGAGTGAGAATTATATGACCATGCTGATCATCAGTTACCGAAGGCAATGATAATAGCAATATCATTTAAGAAGTTTCTGATTTAAGAGAATGATATAAAAGGAACCACAAGCTTACTGTAAGCTCAACCGTATTATTTCTATTTTGGACAGTGAATTGCAGACAGGGACATATGTCCCATAAAATAAAGCCAAGTAACAATAAGAACGCATGCTCCCACCAGCATTAAAATTTTAGAACAGAGAAAGTCTTTGATAATAGTTTTGGTGAAAAATTTAGATCAGGAATACACGATAGCTGGTGGGAATACAAACTGATAATAGTTTTGCACACTTTACAAACTTACCAACGCCAAGAGTACAACTTGAATACAGAGAACCAGCTCGATGCTAGATCCTTGACTTGTACATCTCTTTAAAAGATTTCCACCAGCAACACTACCACAAATGAAAATATACCGGTACGTCCAACATGAATCAAACAACTTCACCCCATATTCCATAATTAAATTACACAGAAATAAAACAAAAGCAAAAAACAAATGTATGTTTGTTTCAGCAACAAACAAAATGGACAACATATATATGTTTCAGCAACAAACAAACTAGTTTAGAACTTAGGTGTTGTGAGAGTTGGTAAAAACCCACAAGCTAAAAGCCTAAGAAGTCGAAGACTTTGTACAAAAGCCAATTCATTTCAGCTTTTAAAGGACCGAAAATTCCTGCCCAGATCCAAAATAAGCAAACATAGAGCTCTATCTTAAGACATATAGAAGAAAAATCAAAAGAGGATCAAAATGAGGAAGGGTAGAAAAAGAGGGTTTAGGAGAAATCTCATTCAATAGTTTAGTTGCCTTCTTCCACCGGCTAAAATTGCATAGAGCCTGAATTAAAGAATTGTTAATAAAAAGGTTTGGTTGAATTCCTTAAATTGTCATTTCAAAGAAAAAATTCAAAGCCTCAGTGACCAATTTGTCCAAACATTAACTATCAATGATTGTGCCATACATCACTACATTAAGTTCAAGATTTCCTTCTTCCATCCTTCTAAGCAACCCAATAGCCATACTCGTCTTACCTATTTTACACAATCCGTTCATTATCGTTCCATAGGTAACTGCATCAGGTTTGTAGCCCATCTTTTCCATTATGTTAACTAATTTCGCAGCTTCAGGAATTTTACCCTAAAGACAGAGCCCCTTGACAAGAGTGTTTAGAATTATACAATCCACTTGAAAACCAAGTTTCACACTTCTTGCTAAGATAGAGAAGCTAAAATACACCCGGTTCAAATGGCAAAAGCAATTAGTCAGAACCTTTAGAGTACAAGCATCAGGAGCAAATCTTGACGGTTCCATTTCTTTAATGAGATAAATAACAGTTGAGTAGTGCTTCATTCTTGCAATTGCACCCAATCAATTGATTAAAATCCACAATGGAAGGCAAAGGGTGCACGTGAAGCATTCTATCAAACACGCCTAAGGCATCATCGAGATTCCTAAAGCCTCGAGATCTGCATGGATCTTTCACAGATTTCAAGAACTGATTGGGGCTTTCCACATTATCTCTGCCACTATTCGTAGTTTTGGCAGAAGTGGCACTAAAAATACGACAACAATAATAAAAAATTTGAGGATGGAAAGAAACCCTTAAATGACAATAATGAGGATCGTTAAGCAAGTGATTGAAGAAGAAATCAAGAGAGTTTCTAGACTTAGCAGTCGTACCCATTTCCTGAGGAAGAAAAGCAGAAACAGAGGAAGCACTTTTTCTCGTCCTCTTCGTTTTCCGCTCTCGCAATCTGCCGAAGCATTCGAGTTACGTTCGATAACTGAAGGATAAAGGTGTAATTTTGTGTCTTTTTCAGAAAAGTCAACGGAAATCTTCCCTCTCGATATTTTCCTTCAATTTGACCGACCTTCCATCTCAAGCCGTTATCACCTACCCGTCCATTCATATACATAGACGAAAGAGAGATAGAGATCGCAGAGAAAAGATGAGAGTCACCCACAGAATCACCATCTTTCT
>NC_081548.1:2350803-2365296 GCF_901000735.1 Corylus avellana
CAAGAGCAACTAGGAATACAAAACGTGAGCCAAAAGGATCCTCTTTTAATGATGCTGGGTCCCACCAACTTTATGGTGAAAGTCACAAAACTCCAACATTTGTATTTTCAACTTTGTTGCATGCTAGCTGTGACATGCACTAGGAACATTTTTTTTCCTCCTTTTGTAGGCAATCGTTATTTTCAGTCGTGTTCTTTAGAATTCCTGCACATAAATCTCATTTTTTTTTTCTTGATGAAAGGTAAAAAGATGTATATAACAACAACA
Organism: Corylus avellana; assembly: GCF_901000735.1. Lineage (NCBI taxonomy): Eukaryota > Viridiplantae > Streptophyta > Magnoliopsida > Fagales > Betulaceae > Corylus > Corylus avellana. Next base: position 2,351,071 of record NC_081548.1, read on the forward strand.
CAACCGCACAATCCCATCTAAATCCAACAAATTTATGAACAATCAAATACAAATATTCTCAAGGCTGTCTCTCCCACTTTTAATTACCCAGATGAAATGAAATAATTGCTGAGATTCCAATTATTCGAAATCTAACTCAATATGATGCCTGATCTCCCATCAACCCGTAGGAGCTAACTATATCAAAAAACGAATAGGGGACAATTGTCAAATGGACAATTGATTCTTGGGATGCTCTGTATCTCTCTGTTCCAAGCTCTGTTTCTGGAGCTCCCAAAGCTCACATTGGAAAATTGCAGGACCCTCAAGAAGCATATGAGTCAAATGAGGATAAAAGGTAGTGAGGGAAATTGGCTAAGAAGAACAGCAAAAACAGCCGAAGTGGCATGCAGTTGCTAACATCCGGTCTATGGCTTGATGGATGTACTTTCCACAAATCCGGCATGGAAACTTGACACGATGGCCCCCCAAAATGTTCTTTGGATGATCTTTCTAACCATACAAAGCACACTTGTCATCTCACGTGATTTTCATTTTTACACCCTGAAAGGACAGTTTCGCCTTCTGAATCAAACGATTGATTTTTATTTATTTATTTTTTTAAAAAAAAGATCTTGTTTGATGCATTATAAGAAAAAAGGTGTCTAATTTGTAAAGAAGTTTCGTACTGTTCTCAATTTGATTTGCTTGATTTCTTTTTCTTTATTTATTTATTTTCAACTTTGTTGCATGCTAGCTGTGACATGCACCAGGAACATGTCATTCCTGTAAGATTTATCCATCCTATAAAAGTCCATGTAGGTCAAATGGAGTAGGGCTCTTAATGCTTTATTGATGCTTGATGTTCTCCTTGTATGCGATCTTGATTCCTTAGATTAAAGGTGATGATTCAAGATTTTCCTTGAGTTAGCTTAATTTTTCTATAGGCACAACTTTTGGGTGAAGTACATATAAATGCTGGGGTAAAGACAGTGTCCACGCAAAAGTTTGGAAATTAGCTCAACCCCAAGTTTGATCAGGTTTGGAAATTAGCTTTACCCTAAAGTTTGATCTTTGAAACGGTAGAGACACTGATTATTATTATTTTTTTTTTTTCTTTCTTGGGTGCATCCTCAAATATTGTTGGTCTCGTCTCCAAGGGATACGCATTTTAAAGCGGAGGTTACTAGTTCGAATTCCCTTTTCCTCTTGTGTGGAGATGCCATATATATATATATATATTCAAACAGCCATTAATCAATTTTTCACACACTTAAAAAAGAAGTGGGAGACCTATATATATATATATATATATAGGTCTCCCACTTCTTTTTTAAGTGTGTGAAAAATTGATTAATGGCTGTTTGAGATATATATTTTAAAAGTTAGAAGTTTCTTTATTATTATTATTATTTTAAAAAAGATTTCATTTATAAGCTTTTTCAAAAATGGGATTTAGCCTTTTTAGAGCAAAAAAGTCAAGCAAGTATTCTGAGTTTTTACCGAAATGACAACATTTTATTGATCTTCATAGCTCGTATTAGCAATATCTTTGAATGGGGAAGTTGGAGAGCATGAAACTTCTTTGTGTAAGAAGAGCTTGTAGATTCTCTCATGTACTCTAGATTTGGGTCCTTATTTTCTTGAACTTTTTAGATTTTACATTTGGATTAAGGTTTCGTTTGTTTTGACATAAAATATTTTATGTTGACAAATTATATTTCTGTAGACACAAAACATTTTAGATTTTAATTGTTTATGTAGAAAAACTGACTCTGTTTTGATTTGCTTGTATTTTCATCTTTTACAACTTTTGAGTTGTTTTTCTTTTTATTTCATTTTTTATTTGTCAATATTTTATGTCTCAAGTTTTCTAATTCTCTTATTTAATACGTATTTAAGTTTTAAAAGCTTTAATTATAGGATTTTGTTTTCAAAAAGTGGAGAACTTGCAAAGTATGCAAGATGAAGAGTTCACTGTTTTTTTTTTTTGGATATGTCCGCACAAGGAGGGGGGAGGGGGATTCGAATTAATGACCTCCGCTTCATTAAGCGTGGTCCCAGCCAATTAAACTACCTCTTGGGAACTAGATGAAGAGTTCACTGTTAAATGCAAGATGAAAGCCCCTACTATCCGGACCTCCTGTAAAACAACCATTTTGCAGCATCCAATTCCCATCTACCACATCATCTGTAGGACATGTGTGTCCCCACCCCAAGAATAAATAGTTTACTTTAGTTTATTTTTATTTTATAATCCTTTCCCCACTAGGAGTATATTTACTTTTCCTATTAGAATTATGTTTGCTTTCCCAACTAGAATATGTTTACTTTCCTACTAAGATTAGATTTACTTTCTCTACTAGAAGTAGATTTACTTTTTTTTTCAAGGATTTCTCTTTTATAAATAGGCTAGCTTATTATGTAAAACTTATTCATTGAATTATTATTAAATTAGAGAATTCTCTCTCAAATATTGACTTGTTGTTTTTCGTAGACAACAAGTCAATCAAAATGGTTGCAATGGTCGCATTTGCTGAGAAACCCTTGTCAACCATCATTTGGAGATATTGCACTACCCATGATGTCTCATTATGTTGTAAGAAACCTTGGATGATAGTGTTATATGTGACATGGTTAGGCCAGCAACCGTTTTCCTCCATTTTTTCAAATAGCTCCCTTGCTTCATTTAATAGTCCATCTTTGCAAAGCCCTTTGATCATTATAGTATAAGTCCGAACATTAGCTTGAAAGCCTTTGGTAGGAAGAGTATTAAAGAGTTCTCTTGCAATCGTAAGTCTCCCAGCATTACACATACCATCAATCAAAATGTTGTAAGTCACAATATCAAGGTCTAACATTTTGGCTTCCATCGCTTGAAACAATGCCATTGCCTCTGGAAAGTATAGATTCTTGCACAGGCCATCTAACAAAATAGCATAAGTTTGGACATTGGGATGTTGGCCACAACCTTGCATCTCGTGGAATAGCTAGTGCAGTCTTAGATCTCCCAACTTGGCAAAACCCGCCAATAAGAGTGTTGTAAGTGACACAATCGGGAATCATGCCGTTGATAGTCATTTCACGGAAGAGAATCATTGCCTCATCAACTCTTTTGTTTTTACAATATCCGTGAATCAATATGCTATAGCTAACAATAGAAGGCAAACAACCCTTTCGAATCATCGTATTAAATACTTTGACAGCTTCATCCATTTTATTTTGCAAGCAATAAGCGTTAATCAAAGAACTGTAAGTGATTGTATCAGGCTTTACGCCTCTCTGAATCATCACATTAAAAACTTCTTCTGCCTCTGTCAACTTTCCCTCTTTGCCAAGTGTGTCCACCAATATGCTGAATGTATACAAATCTAGCATGATTTTGGCTGAAATTGCATAGGCCCTGAATTAAAAAATTGTAAGTGAAAATGTTTGGCTGAATTCATTTACTTGTCATTTCAGAGAAAAAAGTCAAAGCCTCAGTTACCAATCTGTCCTTACACAAATTATCAATGATTGTACTATACAACACTACATTAAGATCAAGATTTCTTTCTTTCATCTTTCTAAACAATTCAATAGCTTCACTAGTCATACCTATTTTACACAAACAATTCATTATCGTTCTGTAGGTAATTGTATTAGGTTTATAGCCTATTTTCTCTATTTTGTTAACCAACTTCGTAGCTTCAACAATTTTACCCTGAAGACACAGCCCATTGACAAGAGTTGTTAGAATTATACAATCCGGTTGAAAACCAAATTTCAAAATTCTTGCTAAGATAGAGAAGCCGAAATCAACCCGCTTCAAATGACAGAAGCAATTAGTTAGAACCCTTAGAGTACAAGCGTCAGGAGCAATTCCTGACTGTTCCATTTCTTTAATCAAAGTAATAACAGTTGAGTGATGCTTCATTCTTGCGATTGCACCCAGCAATTGATTAAAATTCACGAGGGAAGGCAAAGGGTGCATGCGAAGCATTCTACCAAACACGCCTAAGGAATCATCAAGATTCCTAAAGCTACGAGATCTGCATCGATCTCTGACAGATTTCAAGAACTGATTGGGGCTTTCAACAATATCTCTACCACTATCAGTAGATTTAGCAGAAGTAGAACTAAAACAGAGATAATAATAATAAAAATTTTGAGCATGGGAAGAAAGCCTTACATGACAATAATGAGGATCGATAAGCAAATGATTGAAGAAGAAAGCAATAGAGTTTCTAGACTTAGCAATCGTACCCATTTCCTGAGGAAGAAGATGCAATGGAAGAAATATGATGTATATAGTTGCTCAGCTCAAGAGAAATAAGCAGAAGAAGTTGATCTGATGCAGTACTGGCTCCAAGAGAAACTTGACACGATGGCCCCCCAAAATGATCTTTGGATGATCTTTCTAACCATACAAAGCACACTTGTCATCTCACGTGATTTTCATTTTTACAACCCGAAAGGACAGTTTTGCCTTTCTGAATCAAACGATTGATTTTTACTTATTTTAAAAAAAAGATCTTGTTTTTGTATGCATTATAAGAAAAAGGTGTCTAATTTGTAAAGAAGTTTCGTATTGTTCTCAATTTGATTTGCTTGATTTTTTTTTTTTTTTTTTTTTTTCTTTTATAGTATTTGTATTTTCAACTTTGTTGCATGCTAGCTGTGACATGCACCAGGAACATTTTTTTTCCTCCTTTTGTAGGCAATCATGTTTTACAGTTATTTTCAGTCGTGTTTTTTAGAATTCCTGCACATAAATCTCTTTTTTCTTTTTTTTTCTTGATGAAAGGTAAAAAGATGTATAGAACAACAACACAACCGCACAATCCCATCTAAATCCAACAAATTTATGAACAATCAAATACAAATATTCTCAAGGCTGTTTCTCCCACTTTTAATTACCCAGATGAAATGAAATAATTGCTTAGATTCCAATTATTCGAAATCCAACTCAATATGATGCCTGATCTCCCATCAACACGTAGGAGCTAAAAATATCAAAAAACGAATAGGGGACAATTGTCAAATGGACAATTGATTCTTGGGATGCTCTGTATCTCTCTGTTCCAAGCTCTGTTTCTGGAGCTCCCAAAGCTCACATTGGAAAATTGCAGGACCCTCAAGAAGCATATGAGTCAAATGAGGATAAAAGGCGATAAGGGAAATTGGCTAAGAAGAACAGCAAAAACAGTGGAAGTGGCATGCAGTTGCTGCCATCCCGGTCTATTTGCTTGATGGATGGACTTTCCACAAATCCGGCATGGTGCTTGAGAGTTGCCAGTGAGTTGCTGCTGTGAGTATTGGAAGGTGTTCAGCTGTGGTTGAGTGGGAAAATTGAATTTGCGCTTCTGAGTTGGACCACGAGGGGAAAATCGAGACTACTGCTGCTGCTGCTGAGAGAGTCCGTGTTGTTGCTGTTGTGGCAGTTTGTTTTTGTAAGAACCATTCCGAGTACCTGTTTTGTTGGAGAAGAGAGCAAAGTTTGAGTTATCAGGAGCAACAGTATGTTGCTGATCAAGTAACATCTCATGATTGAGAAGTTCATGCTGAAAATCATCAAAACTGAGAGAGAGAGAGGGAGAGAGAGAAAGGAACCAGAGGGATCAAAGAATTGGCGTTGGCCTTTTAAGTCTTTGATACCATGAAACAGTACGTGAACTGTTTGGAAAAATCTAATTCCAAAACAGTGTGATACATTTCTTTTATAGTACAGTACAGAGTTTGGTCAAGAAGGTAAGGAGCGACATATGCTCAGAGCATTTACAGCTGGAAAGAACTAAGAAGGTAAGTAGCCGTTGCTCCTATGTACACAGCTAACGATTACATGTTAAATAAGGAGTATAAAATACCCTGCATAATGAGAGGATTGCTGTCATGATCTTCGCAAGGTGTAATTGCCGTTAACCGGTATGGTTGCTTGTCAGGATTTGATACGATTTCCTTGACCTTTCTATATGTTGTTGATTTGGCTTTATAGTTTACATTAACTGCAGCTTCATCTAAGGAATGGCCTTCGCTAGTACCACGTACAGTTAACAATTTCTATTGTAACTGAGGGCAAGTTCTACATATAGAAACAGAGCTTTGCAGAGGGTGATGCAGTTATAGATAATTAGAAATTTGTAGTGTTCCTGTGCTGATAAAATGAGGTTTTAGACGCTTCAATTCCTATCATACGCAAATGCTGAGAGATACACATGTCATCTGGTCCAGTGTGGTTTGTTTGTTTGTTTTTTTTTTTTTTTACATGTCTGCACAAGAAGAGGGAACGTGGGGAAGGAGATTCGAATTGGTAAACTACGCTTCATAAGGCGTAGTCTCTTAGGCCTATGTCCTAGACGTTAATTTTGGTTCAGATTTTGGATTTTGGACACTAGAGTTTTTCTTGACATTCGTGTGTGAACACATGATAAACCTGTTCATCTATTCAAGCATCGACCATAATATGTTATTATCTTTTTCTTTTCTTTTTTTCCTGAGCTCAGTATGTCATATGGAACTTAGAAAATAGCTCATATGTTACCTGCAGGGGCTTGTTATTTGGATTTGGGAGTTTTGGTACTCAACATCCATTTCACTTTCCTTTTAAGACAACTATCTTTGAACTAGGATAAGTTGGATTATCATACATGCAGCAACTTAATTTAAATTCTAAGTTATCTATTTTGAGTCCATGTTCTATTTCCTTTTAGAGTTCTATTCGAGTAGATTTTCCATGTTCTATTCAAATAGGGAATATTTAGAGTCCATGTTAAGTCAATTGCTTCTGCATGTAAAAGCTGTGGAGGAGAGGCCATATGGAGTAATAGTATAAGGAGGACTAGAGAGTCCTCCCAAACGTGATGTAACATTTAAAATCACCAATAGATCAAAATTCAATAATTATCATCTCGAATTCAATAATAATTTTAAAAGACACGTCATATTTGGAAGGACTCTAATCCTCCTTATATTACTCGACCATATGTTCTTATGTCTCTAACTCCTAAGTTTAATTGTAGTGCAATTTATCCATAAGTTAGTGGAGCACGTCTCTGATAGGAAGGTCACATTGCTTCTTGTAATTTTCTTATTTAAAGTCAAGTCCAATGAATAAGAAGTAGGCAAAAATTTAATCCAAAACCTTGAGTTTGAAAAAAGTTTAGGTTGCTTCAAAACCTAAAATTTATCAAAATAGGTAGGAAGAAAAAGCTTGATCCAGCTTCTTAAAATCAAAAGGCGTGTTACAAGATCTGTTACGTATTCACGTAACATTACATGTGATGTATTTATAGCACTTGTGAGTATTTTTGGGAAGAGAAATGCTATAAATGCTTCCAAGTGCTCGCTCCTTAATGCGGCAGTGAAAATCCTGAACTTTTAATACGTGAAAATCACACATCTTGGTCTTACTTTTGGAAGGCTTTCTGGTGGTGGTTCCTGGTTTGCTTGTAATTTTGCTGATTGCAAGCTACCTGTTAGCTTTGTGGTTTTCTTTCTAGTTTGTTTTGGCTGGTTTTAAACCTCTGTGAGGTTGTGGTTTCAGCCTTTTGGAAGGGGTTGTATATGGTGCTACTTTGTTGATTGGTTTGTTTGATTTTAATGAAGTTCTCTTATTCATAAAAAAAAAAAAAAAAAAAAAATCACACATTTTTTAATAGCATGCAATAGTTTTTAATAGCATGTAATAATTACCTAGAAATAAAACAAAAGCAACAACCTAATTTTATATCACGAAAAGATTGTAAGTATGTTTCAACAACAAACAAAAGGGACAACATATATATATATATATATGTTTCAGACAATACGCATACAACCATTAAGAACCCCAAACTCCAAATGAACAATATTCTTCAATAGCTATGCATCAACAAAATTTTTAAATAAATTTTTTGGTTGACGAAGCAGCATCAACCGAAAAACTAGCAACTTCATCAACCAAAAAACAGGCAGCATCTAACTTGTAAAATCCAGCTGAACAGCTCATAACCACCAACATCCAACTTCCAATATCCAGCAGCATCAAACAAAATCAACAACACATAACAACCAAGCTCCTAGCTAGACCTTCAACAGTGTTCCTTCAATCATGAGATCCCTGCAAGAATTTAAAACATTTGACTCTTAAAAATATATAAATCAATAAGAACAAAACATGCTGAGAAATTACATTAAGAATAAAACACGGTGAGTAATTACACTTAAACATGACACTTGTTGCACTAATTTTTGTGTATACCTGAATAATTACACTATCTTGAGGGAGAATTATATGACCATGCTGATCATCAGTTACTGAAGGCAATGATATTTAAAAATATAATTTAAGGAGAAGTTTTATATTTTAAAGAATGATAATAATAAAAAATTAAAAATTAAAATTAAAATTAAAAAAAAAAAAAAAAAAAAAAAACAGAAGCTTACTGTAACCTATCCGAATTGAGTTATTTGTCAATGTTATTAATAAGGCCAAATTAAATTTCTGGCAAGTAGTGAGCAGCAACTGGCCATGTCAAGTCAATTCAAAGTTCACACTAAAATTCTAGAATTCTAATCCTCAAATGAATTGCAACTTTGTCTTTCATGGTATTCAAAGAAAGTAAAATTCTGGTCCACTGGACAAACATTTTGCAGGAAAGGAGAAGTGTTAAAGGACAACTAATTAGATAAGCGAACAACAAACAATGATGAACTGGAAGCCAGTCCTAGAAGAGCAGAATTCAACCTACCAGCAAAAAGCATTTAATAAGAGTTAGGCAACAAAATGTATTGGTGACAACACATGTTTAAGGGCCGAAACTAAACAATTAATTAACACATAAACAAATTAACTAAAAAACACAAATAACAAACTATGAATAGTAATACACAATTAATTAACACATAAACAAATTAACTAAAAAACACAGATAACAAACTATGAATAGTAATACACAACAATAGTCCAAAAGTCATGGAAAGGTATATTACCTTAATGACTTGTGGCAAATATGTTTGTACCTTACAGATTAACTCTATAAAGTTTAGAATATCAAATTTGTCATGAACGTTGAAGAACTAGAAATCTTTCACACAGATTTTAGAAAAAAATCTTGTAATGTTTTATCTGCTTGATTAGTAGCCAACAAGTCGATCAAAATGGTTGCCGTGGTCGCATTTGCCGAAAAACCCTTGTCAACCATCATTTGGATATATTTCACTACCCATGAAGTCTCATTATGATGCAAGAAGCCTTGGATGACTGTGTTATAAGTGGCATGATCAGGTGAGCAACCGTTCTCCTCCATTTTTTCAAATAGCTCCCTCGCTTCATTTAGTAGTCCCGCTTTGCAAAGCCCTTTGATCATTATAGTATAAGTCTGAACATCAGCTTGAAAGCCTTTGGTTGGAAGAGTATTAAAGAGTTCTCTTGCAGTTGTAAGTTTCCTAACATTGCACATACCATCAATCAAGATGTTGTAAATCACAATATTAAGGTCTAACTTTTTGTCTTCCATTGCTTGAAACAATGCCATTGCCTCTGGAAAGTGTAGATTCTTAAATAGGCCATCTAACAAAATAGCATAAGTTTGGACATCGGGATGTTCGCCACAACCTTGCATCTCCTGGAATAGCTCTAGTGCAGTCTTAGGTCTCCCAACTCGGCAAAACCCGCCTATAAGAGTGGTGTAAGTGACAACATTGGGAATCACGCCATTGATAGTCATCTCACGGAAGAGAATCATTGCCTCATCAATTCTTTTGTTTTTACAATATCCGTGGATCAATATGCTATAGCTAACAATAGAAGGCGAACAACCCTTTCGAGCCATCGTATTAAATAGTTTGACAGCTTCATTCATTCTATTTTGTAAACAATAACCGTCTATCAAAGAGTTGTACGTGATTGTATTAGGCTCTACGCCTCTCTGAATCATCTCATTAAAAACTTTGTTTGCCTCTATCAACTTCCCCTCCTTGCCAAGCATGTCCACCAATATGTTGAATGTATGCACACCTGGCATGATTTTCCTATCCAACATCTCATTCCATAGTTTCGTTGCTTCCTTCCACCGACCAAAATTGCATAGGCCCTGAATTAAAGAACTGTAAGTGAAAACATCTGGCTGAATTCCTCTATTTGTCATTTCAAATAAAAAGTTTAAAGCCCCAGTTACCAGTCTGTCCTTACATAAACTATCAATAATTGTATTATACATCACTACATCAAGTTCAAGATTTACTTCTTCCATCTTTCTAAATAACCCAATAGCTTCACTGGTCTTGCCTATTTTACACAAACCGTTCACTATCGTTCCGTAGGTTACAATATCAGGTTTGTAGCCCATCTTCTCCATTTTGTTAAACAACTTAACAGCCTCAATAATTTTACCCCGAAGACAGAGCCCTTTGACAAGAGTATTAAGAATTACACGGTCCGGTTGAAAACCAATTTTCAAAATTCTTGCAAAGATAGAGAAACCAAAATCCACCCGGTTCAAATGGCAGAAACAATTAATCAAAACGCCCAAAATATAATCATCGGGAGCAATTCCTGACAGTTCCATTTCTTTAATAAGAGAAATCACGGTTGAGTGATGCTTCATTCTTGCAATTGCAGTCAGCAATTGATGAAAATCCACGATGGAAGGCAAAGGGTGCATGTGAAGCATTCTATCAAACACGCCTAAGGCATCATCAAGATTCCTAAAGCTTCGAGATCTGCATCGATCTCTCACAGTTTTCAAGAACTGATTGGGGCTTTCCACAATATCTCTACCACTATTGGTAGTTTTAGCAGATGTAGCACTAAAACAGCGATAATAATAATAATTTTGAGCGTGGAAAGAAACCCTAACATGACAATGATTATTGAAGAAGAAAGCAAGAGAGTTTGTAGACTTACCAGTCGTACCCATTTCCTGAAAAGCAGAAGAAGCAGATCAATCGAATGCAGTGGTGGCTTTGCTCAAGAGAAACAAGCAGAAGAAGTAGATGATCTTGATGGAGTAGTAGATCTAAGAGAAACAAGAGAAACTTTCACAATCTCCAGAAACCTGAAAATGAGAGGTGTATTTTTATACACAGAAATCCACGACGTCGTTTCTGTCAGCTTACCGAGTTGTTGAAACGTTGGCCCGTCAAAATGTCTCATTGAATTTGGATTATCTTTCTAACCATACTAATCACACCGATTCACACGTGTCACAACCCTTGATAACGTGTTTTTTATTTACAACTCGAAATGACAATTTTGCCCTTCTGGATTTAACGATTGAAATTACAAAAACTGGATAAAAAAGGGCTCTTGAAGAAAAAGGTCGTTTACGGGGTGTTTAGACAAACAATGAGATTTTGAGAGTTGGGTTTGATTTTCGATAAATACTAGGAATACTAAATTTTTTGCTAACATAGGCTTATTAAATTGATATGTAGCTTATTTATTGAAGAAAAAAATAATTAATTAAGAGAAATGTAACAAATACCAATAAATGAGCTACACATCAGTTTAACAAATATCTGTTAGTAAAATATTTAGTACCTTTAGCATTTCTCTTGGTTTTCTTTTCGAACATTTGGGTTGCAATTCTTTATACAAAAACTATTCAAAATGATGTGTGGGCTGATATGTTTCATCCCTATGTTTTTTGCTTAACTTTGGTAACAAAGCTATCTTATGTAAATTGCTAGGGACCTTAGGTGTTCTAACTGACCTAATCAAAGCAAAATTCACACCCTTGAAGAACTCATGCCTCTTGATCTCAACAGAACCTTCAAGTTCCAAATTCTCTTTTTGGGATTCTTCACCAAGAGTTTGCTTATGAGGTCTTGAACTTTAACCATCTCTTCAAATTCGTTGTTACTGTCAACACCAATATTTTAAAATGCTAGTCGTTGTTTAAGGATGTTGATGAGGACTTTCTTATTGTTTTCGCCTTTGAAAGGTGTCCCGCCGTACAACATTTCATACAAAAACACCCCTACAGTCCACCAATCGACTGCACTAAAAATGTATAGATTGGACATCATGGGATTTTCCATGCTCATGGGCATGAAGACACAATCATTACTAGATTTTCATCTGGTAAGCTAAACTCGACGATCTTCAAATGTCAAATTCTCTCTTGGCAGGTTATATCTTGCATGACCTTTATAAAGTTCTATAGAGCTTTTAATGCCCCAACACAACAAGAAGAAAAAGAAGCCAAGGCAAAATGCCTTGGATGATTGTGTTATATGTGATATGGTAAGTTGAACAACCACTTCCCTCCATTTTCTCAAATAGCTCCTCACTTCATTTAGTAGACCTCTTTGCAAAGCCCTTTGATCATTATATTATAAGTTGGAACATTCAGTTGCAAACCTCTGATAGGAAGACTACTAAACATTCCTCTTGTTATTGTTAGTTTCCCAGCATTACACATACCGTCAATCAAGATGTTGAAAATCAAAATATTAAGGTCTAACATTTTGTCTTCCATTTCTTGAAATAATGTCATTGCCTCTGAAAAGTGAAAATTCTTACACAACCCATCTAACAAAATAGCACAGGTTTGGAGATTTGGAAGTTGGCCACAACTTTGCATTGCATGGGGTAACTCTAATGCAATTTTAGGTATCCCAACTTGGTAAACCCAAACAATAAAAGTTATATAATGTACTGCAAACAATATAAAAACATAGCCATTGTCCGAACAAGCTATTAAACACTAAAAAATAAATAGGGTTAAATACTAGAAAGCCCCCTAAGAATTGAATTCTTTATTTTTTGTCCTATAGGTTTTCATTTTTATCACATGATGTACCTGTAGTTTTCATAAAGAGGGAGATGATATCTCCGTTAAAATTATGTCCAAAACTTAATGGAACACCACGTCAACATCAATCAAATTGTGCCACGTGTCCTATAATTAATTTTTTTTTATTTTTTTTGTTAAAAAAATATTAAAAAAAAAAAGAAAAGAAAAAGAAAATTAAAAATTTTGGGGCTGGCCACCCCCTTGGTCCATGGGTGGAAGGTGGAAGTCGTAGATCTGTAGCTGTGGAAGGTGGGCATCGCCAGTGCGAAGGGTAGGCGTCTTCAATCTGGTGCAGTTTGTGGGCGCATCTGATGCCCTAAATATCATGGCTATCATGATCTCTGCATGTTAGATTAAAGTTTCCTTACCTATGTATTTATTTGAATTCCAATTGTACAGAGATCCAATGAAATGCTGGTTCTCTATATAAATGAAATGCTATCAACGTGCTTTCAAAATCAAATATTGCACAAATAATTTTTGCCATGCTGATCCAGTAAAGCTTTATAATTGATTTGGAAATACCTAGTGATAAAAGCAAATAGAAAGATCTGCAGTAGCCATGACCAAGGCGTCTCCAGCTTTGGAGAAAACCGAGTTTTAATAAAGGATTATTTTTTTATAAGTGAACAAACCCACCACCCAAGACTGCTCCCAGTGTAAAGTCTCAAACCCATACACAACCTCAGGAAGTAAAGAAAGATCGAAAGAAGTACAATTAGTTTGGCAGATCTTAAGAAACTACCAGAACCTCTTGGGGTGGTTTTGGCCACCCCTGGGCTCCAAGCCACCCCCAATTTTTTTTTTTTTTTTTTGAAAAAATAATTTTAAATTTTTTTTAACCAAAAAAATCAAAAAATTAATTATAAGACACGTGGTGCAATTTGATTGGTGTTGACATGGCATTCCGTTAAGTTTTGGACAAAATTTTAACGGAGGTACCATCTCCGTCTTTAATAAAAATGAAACCATATAGGGTAAAAAATAAATAGTATAAACCCTAAAGGGTTTTTAGTATTTAACCCAAATAAATAAATAAATAAATATGTCAAAATATTTGCTCGATACATCACATACTCTAAATATCCAGAAGAATGGTCCACTAAAGCAACCAAAATGAAAATATGTCCAAATAACCCTTCAAAAACCATCACCGAAGGAGCTCTTGTGTATTCTCATCCTCAGACTCACCTTCATCCTCATTTGGATTGTTACCTGCCCAATCAGAATGTTTTCAATACGTTTTATAAGATGTCTTATAAATAAGTAAATGAAAATACTAGAGTTGATGGACAACTTTTAACATTTTCTTGAATCAGAAATAAATCTAACATGTATGGACATTTAAAGTCATATAATTACAATTGATTGAAAAATAAAGGCAACTTTGAGTTGGCTTACCAAAAATTTTTCATAGTAGTACAATTCTGTATACATTGTTATGTGTCTAGTTGGAGGAATTTTAGGATTAGAATTGAATGACTTAGAG
>NC_081548.1:2365396-2398256 GCF_901000735.1 Corylus avellana
TTTTTACTTTTTTTTTTTTTTTTTTCATTATTCTTCTTAATTTTTATTTAGGTTCTTTACTCTTTTTTTTTTCTAGCATTAATTTCTAACAATACATTTTGTTTTGTATTTCACTCTTTAGGTAAAATAATTAACATGGCAGATCTATAATTGATATGCTTTAAGGTTGTTTTAAAATGCATTCCTATTTTTTCATTTTTGGTTAAATTGAAATTAAGATTGATGCCAATTTTTCACTTTTAAGTACAAAAACATAGCATTATCATATAATAACTTAAATTGTTCTTATCCAATTTGTAGATTATCTATTATGTTTGACACATATATGCTTTTGTGTGAATATATAATTTGTAAACACCCGCACATGCCGCAGGTTATAGAGTTTTCTATTGGTGTTTTTGATAATAGATATGACGATTTTTTAGTTTACGATATTGTACATTGATAGTTTTTTTCCCACGTTTAATGCACATTGTTTAGGTGCTTAATTGATTGTTATCATTGGCTTTAAAGGTTTTATTGGAGCAAAAAAAAAAGTATATAGCAAAGACAACTCTTTTATATTATATTAGTATTTTTCATTTTCTGTTTGACTTTATATTTTGTGTTCGTGTTCTTATCTTTTCGATTTTTGTCTTTATCTTCTATTCTAATTTATATATTTTGTTTAATTCTAATTGCTTAATTTGCCCTTTTTGTAAATTTTATAATGAATTAAGGGAAATAATGGTGAGAGAGTTTTCTATCGTTGTTTTTGATACGAAGTATGACGATCTTTTAGTTTACGCTGCTATTCATTATATATATAAATATTGTTTGATCAAGGACATTGCGTAGGAAAAAAATAAAGCATAGAATAAAGAATTGATCGACGACATTGGCTTTTAGAGTTTTTATAATAGATTATGATTTTTACCTTCAAAATTTTTATGAGGTTATATCAAATTACTTTTTGGGTAGCCTAATAGTTAATATAAGAAATATAATGTGTGTGATAATGTGTTATTTTGATAGTTAGGAATATTTACAAGACTCATTTAGGTACTTATAAGATTGTTACAATTAAGCTTTTATGGTGGGTATGAGGAATGCTAAGCTTACAAATACATTTTACAAAAAATACTTTTACAAACTGATGTGTTATAAAAAAAAAACAAAAAATATATAAAAATAAAAATAAAAATAAAAGTTTTTTTTGAATGATTATATAGTCAAAAAAATATTTATAGTTCCTTTCATTTTATACTACATCTATAAGTACAACTATTTAATATGTTTCAATTTATAAGGATTACACTTTATAGAATTCTAAATTTAATGATAACCATGATTTAATGAACATTTTTTTTTTTATTTTGGATAGCCAATTAGTTAATTCAATGAGGAGAAGGAAATTAATTAGTGTAATTTCTCAAACTTCTCTCTTTGAAAGTATTTTAAATAAAGTTATTTTTAAGAATGCAATTATGCAAGGATAAGGCCTAAGGGCATGGAAAAATGACTTGAGCATTTGTGTTGTTGTAAAATGTAAATGGTCTCAATGATTTTATTTTTCTTTTAAAGCTTTATAGAAGGGGTTTTTTTTTTTCTTCTGTCATTTATACATCCACTAATTGTTATTATTATTATTATTATTTTTTTTTTTCTGTCCTTTCATTTTTAAAAATTTACAACCCGTGCATTGCACGGGGTACAAGCTCGTTATAGTATAAGTCTGAACATTAGCTTGAAAGCCTTTGGTAGGAAGAGTATTAAAGAGTTCTCTTGCAGTTGTAAGTTTCCCAGCATTGCATATACCATCAATCAAGATGCTGTAAATCACAATATTAAGGTCTAACTTTTTGTCTTCCATTGCTTGAAACAATGCCATTGCCTCTGGAAAGTGTAGATTCTTAAATAGGCTATCTAACAAAATAGCATAAGTTTGGACATTGGGATGTTGGCCACAACCTTGCATCTCGTGGAATAGCTCTAGTGCAATCTTAGGTCTCCCAACTCGGCAAAACCCGCCAATAAGAGTGTTGTAAGTGACAGAATCGGGAATCATGCCATTGATAGTCATTTCACGGAAGAGAATCATTGCCTCATCAATTCTTCTATTTTTACAATATTCGTGGATCAATATGCTATAGCTAACAATAGAAGGCGAACAACCCTTTCGAATCATCGTATTAAATACTTTGACAGCTGCATCCATTTTATTTTGCAAGCAATAAGCGTCAATCAAAGAACTGTAAGTGATTGTATCAGGCTCTACGCCCCTCTGAATCATCACATTAAAAACTTCTTCTGCCTCTGTCAACTTTCCCTCTTTGCTAAGTGTGTCCACCAATATGCTGAATGTATGCAAATCAAGCATGATTTTCCTATCTACCATCTCATTCAATAGTTTAGTTGTTTCCTTCCACCGGCCGAAATTGCATAGGCCCTGAATTAAAGAATTGTAAGTGAAAACGTCTGGCTGAATTCCTTTACTTGTCATTTCAGAGAAAAAAGTTAAAGCCTCAATTACCAATCTGTCCTTACACAAACTATCAATGATTGTACTATACAACACTACATTAAGATCAAAATTTCTTTCTTTCATCTTTCTAAACAACCCAATAGCTTCACTAGTCTTACCTATTTTACACAAACAATTCATTATCGTTCCGTAGGTAATTGTATTAGGTTTATAGCCTATTTTCTCCATTTTGTTAACCAACTTCACAGCTTCAACAATTTTACCTTGAAGACACAGCCCATTGACAAGAGTTGTTAGAATTATACAATCCGGTTGAAAACCAAATTTCAAAATTCTTGCTAAGATAGAGAAGCCGAAATCCACCCGCTTCAAATGACAGAAGCAATTAGTCAGAACCCTTAGAGTACAAGCATCGGGAGCAATTCCTGACTGTTCCATTTCTTTAATCAAAGTAATAACAGTTGAGTGATGCTTCATTCTGGCGATTGCACCCAGCAATTGATTAAAATCCATGAGGGAAGGCAAAGGGTGCATGCGAAGCATTCTATCAAACACACCTAAGGAATCATCAAGATTCCTAAAGCTACGAGATCTGCTTCGATCCCTCACAGATTTCAAGAACTGATTGGGGCTTTCCACAATATCTCTACTACTATTGGTAGATTTAGCAGAGGTAGAACTAAAACAGCGATAATAATAATAAAAATTTTGAGCATGGAAAGAAAGCCTTAAATGCGAATAATGAGGATCGATAAGCAAATGGTTGAAGAAGAAAGCAATAGAGTGTGTAGACTTAGCAGTCGTACCCATTTGCTCAGGAAGAAAAGCAGAAGCCGATCTGATGTACTCAAGAGAAATTGCCGTCGTTTTCTGGTTTCACAATCTCCCGAGACGTTCTGAAGATGGGAGCCGGGAAGGTCTACAGTGTACGTACACTGTATTACACGACGTCGTTTCTTTCAGCCTACGGAATTATTTTACGATGACTGCCAAAATGTCTCTTTGGATGATCTTTCATTGTACAAAGCACACGTGTCACCACCCCATGATATAATTATTTTAGTTTTGCACTTTGAAAGGACCCTTTTGCCCTTGTAGATCTAAGGATTTGATTTCTAAGGCCGTTTCGTATTGTTCTCGATTTGATTTGCTTGATTTTTCTTTATATATATATATTGCAAACTGGTACAAAAATACATAATTTGAAACTAAAAAACTAGCAGCATCATCAACCAAAAAACCAACAGTATCCAACTTGTAAAATCCCGCAGCTGAGCAGCGTTCAACAAACCGAACAACACAACCACCAACATCCAACTTCCAATATCCAGCAGCATCAAACAAAATCAGCAACACATAACCCCTAACCTCCTAGACCCTCCAGCATGTTCCTTCATTCATGAGATCCCTTTAAGAATTTAGAAAATTTGACTCTTTAAAATATATAAATCAATACAAACAAAACATTCTGAGTAATTTTTATGTATACTTGAATAATTATACCAGCTTTGAGTGAGAATTATATGACCATGCTGATCATCAGTTACCGAAGGCAATGATAATAGCAATATCATTTAAGAAGTTTCTGATTTAAGAGAATGATATAAAAGGAACCACAAGCTTACTGTAAGCTCAACCGTATTATTTCTATTTTGGACGGTGAATTGCAGACAGGGACATATGTCCCATAAAATAAAGCCAAGTAACAGTAAGAACGCATGCTCCCACCAGCATTAAAATTTTAGAACAGAGAAAGTCTTTGATAATAGTTTTGCTGAAAAATTTTGATCAGGAATACACGATAGCTGGCGGGAGTACAAACTAATAATAGTTTTGCACACTTTACAACCTTACCAACGCCAAGAGTACAACTTGAATACAGAGAACCAGCTCGATGCTAGATCCTTGACTTGTACGTCTCTTGAAAAGATTTCCACCAGCAACACTACCACAAATGAAAATATACCGGTACGTCCAACATGAATCAAACAACTTCACCCCATATTCCATAATTAAATTACACAGAAATAAAACAAAAGCAAAAAACAAATGTATGTTTGTTTCAGCAACAAACAAAATGGACAACATATGCATGTTTCAGCAACAAACAAACAAACAAACTAGTTTAGAACTTAAGTGTTGTGAGAGATGGTAAAAACCCACAAGCTAAAAGCCTAAGAAGTCGAAGACTTTGTACGAAAGCTAATTCATTTCAGCTTTTAAAGGACCGAAAATTCCTGCCCAGATCCAAAATAAGCAAACATAGAGCTCTATCTTAAGACATATAGAAGAAAAATCAAAAGAGGATCAAAATGAGGAAGGGTAGAAAAAGAGGGTTTAGGAGAAATCTCATTCAATAGTTTAGTTGCCTCCTTCCACCTACTAAAATTGAATAGTCCCTGAATTAAAGAATTATAAATAAAAAGGTTTGGTTGAATTCCTTTAATTGTCATTTGAAAGAAAAAATTTAGAGCCTCGGTAACCAATCTGTCCTTACATAAACTATCAATGATTGTGCCATACATCACTACATTAAGTTCAAGATTTCCTTCTTTCATCTTTCTAAGCAACCCAATAGCCATTCTCGTATTACCTACTCTACACAATCCGTTCATTATCGTTCCATAGGTAACTGCATCAGGTTTGTAGTCCATCTTTTCCATTATATTAACTAATTTTGCAGCTTCAGAAATTTTACCCCGACGACAGAGCCCCTTGACAAGAGTGTTTAGAATTATACAGTCCACTTGAAAACCAAGTTTCACACTTCTTGCTAAGATAAAGAAGCCAAAATACACCCGGTTCAAATGACAAAAGCAATTAGTCAGAAACTTTAGAGTACAAGCATCAGGAGCAAATGTTGACAGTTCCATTTCTTTAATGAGATAAATAACAGTTGAGTAGTGCTTCATTCTTGCAATTGCACCCAATCAATTGATTAAAATCCACAATGGAAGGCAAAGGGTGCACGTGAAGCATTCTATCAAACACGCCTAAGGCATCATCGAGATTCCTAAAGCCTCGAGATCTGCATGGATCTTTCACAGATTTCAAGAACTGATTGGGGCTTTCCACATTATCTCTACCACTATTCGTAGTTTTGGCAGAAGTGGCACTAAAAATACGACAACAATAATAAAAAATTTGAGGATGGAAAGAAACCCTTAAATGACAATAATATCGTTAAGCAAGTGATTGAAGAAGAAATCAAGAGAGTTTCTAGACTTAGCAGTCGTACCCATTTCCTGAGGAAGAAAAGCAGAAACAGAGGAAGCACTTTTTCTCGTCCTCTTCGTTTTCCGCTCTCGCAATCTGCCGAAGCATTCGAGTTACATTCGATAACTGAAGGATGAAGGTGTAATTTTGTGTCTTTTTCAGAAAAGTCAACGGAAATCTTCCCTCTGGATATTTTCCTTCAATTTGACCGACCTTCCATCTCAAGCCGTTATCACCTACCCGTCCATTCATATACATAGACGAAAGAGAGATAGAGATCGCAGAGAAAAGATGAGAGTCACCCACAGAATCACCATCTTTCTCTTCATCTTTCTGTTATCCACACTCTCTCTGCCACCTGCCTCCGAATCCTCACCGCAATGCAAAGCGTGGCTGGTCCAGTCAATCCCCACCGACATGCCCCACCTCCCTCGGGTCCCCGGCGTTCTCGCCACCGGTTAGTTTCTTTTCACTCCAAATGCAATTTTATTTCTTTTCACTCCGAAGCTGAATTTGCGATGCTTTTCAATAGGCGACGTGTTCCGGTGGTTGGCGGGGAACTCCACGCAGAGACTGGACGTAATCGCTCAGTACTGGCAGCTCAATGCGCACCCCGACGATCCTCGCTCGGGGGATTATGGATACTCTGAAGCTCAGATGGATAACTTCGGTGCTCCTCAGGGTTCTCATGTTTACCAAGCCCTAGAACACGCAGCTGATCGCAATGTTAGTATTAGGTACGATTTTTTTTTTTTTTCATAATTTTTAAAATTTAAAACATGTTTGTTTCTATCAATCTTATTGTTCATACTTCATATGCTTAAATGTGGAATTTCTTATTTTTTGGCAGATTATTTATTAAATTTCTTGAATAGAAAGTGGCCACTTTTAAAAGTAAAAGAACATTTTAAGACTTTACACCCATTCTACTTCTATCTTTTTTCTTTTTAATTAGTTCAGCAGGATGAGAGTACGGTTTCTAACGTTACTCATTTTATATATATAGTTACTAATGTTAAAAATCATACTTTTTATTTCATAATTATCTCATAGTACTGATATGGCTGTGTCAATCAGTTCTTAATTTTGTTTTTTTTTTTTTAGTAAAATTGATCGGTAGTGTCATGTCACTCATGTGGGTGGAATAGTGATAGAATAAAAGTGTGATTTCTAACCTTATTTATATATAATTAGCGAGCTTGTTATTTAAAATGAAATATATTTTAGGCATATAAGTTGACTAGACTCTAAGCGAAATTGAATACTATGTAGGCTACTGTCACACTCGGGAGTTTATCCAGACTACACTGAAGAACCATCCAAGCTTGCCTCAGGAAGACCAAATGTGGAGAATGTGACTTTGTTATTGAGTGAATGGTGGGGGTCTGGCATAGTTCATGCAAAAGTCTGGATATCGGATCGTCAAGATGTGTATATTGGGTCTGCAAACAATGACTGGAAGTCTCTCACACAGGTATTTTGAAAGACTATATATATATATATATATATATATAACTCTTATTTTCTGAGCTAAATCATTCAGTGAAAACAGGAAAGGTAGAAGTTTATTCCTTTGTTGATACATCTGGGAGGTTCAGAGCACAAACCTGAAAACGTCTGCACTTGAATTATTACAAAAAACGTAAGGCGCCCAGAGATAAACAAGAGGTATACAAAGAAACACCTAGCTAACTAGAACGGGAAAAAGTACCAAGGAATCATAAGGCTATTAGTACTTGGCATCAACATATAATTACTTGCCCCAAAAAAATAAAGATTTTCTTTGGCATCAATGTTGTGCTCTCTTGTGTCTTATTATAGCCCTTACTGATAGCCGCACGGATTAGCCTTCAATCAATTTTTTTTTTATTAAAAAAGAAAAAAATTTTGAAAAAAAATGGTCACAAGGTGGCCCAACCGTTGGTCACCTTGAGATTTTTTCTTTTATAATATTTTTTGTTATTTTTAATTTAGAATTAAGGATAAATTTAAAATTTTATAAAAAGTTAAGGGTATAAACGTCATTGTTTAACTTTTAATGTTTCAAATATGGCGGAGGGGTTTAAATTGATTGCAATTGAAAGTTCAGGGATCCAAATTAAGAAGTTTTGAAGTTCGGGGGCATGTCAAATGGGTGGTAATTTAAGGATTCAAAGTGAAGTTTTTCCTAAAAGTTCTGTGGGGTGAATTTTTAATTAGTAGCATGCCAGTTGAATAAAGAGGTGAGAGTGAGACCTTGCAAAAAGAAGAACGATCAAAGCAGCAAATTAAGAACAATCATTAAATCATATTTATCTGTTAATTTGCTGCTAATTGTTTCAGCATGTTGGTTTGTCATTGCCCCATGTTATAAGGTGCCCTTTTAATTGAATGGTTATAGGTGAAGGAAGTTGGTATTTATCTTGTTGGTTGTCCAAGAATTGCAAAGAAGGTTGAGGTCTACTTTGACAACTTGTGGAAACTTGCACATCTCAATTCTTCGGCTTACACCAAAACAGTGTCGGATCAACAATGGCAGACTGATAGAAAAGTTCCTTGCTGGTCACATTTTGTTGATTCTAAAGAGAGGTGCAGGTATGCCGAAGCTTATTCTGCAGACTAGTTCAGTTGAATCTAAGGTTTCAAAAGTTATGATCATGTAAAAATTCTTTATGTTCCTGTAGTGTGTTGATAGTTTGGCATCAAATTGGTATAACTCAATCGGTATTACCACTTATGCTTCTTTTAGAATATTTATTGCCTTTCAAATTCCTTCTCTTTTATCTTTTTGCTTTTGTTTTTGTGTGGTTATTTTGATATTCAATCACTATGTATTTCTTTTCTTGTCGGGAACTTTGTAATTAGGGAAGGGATAATATTGTATTTGTGAGATAAATCCAGTAGAGTTTTGCTTTGAAATTAAGATTAAGATGGTACTTCTATGCAAAATTTGAAAATCAGTTTGAATGGGCATAATTATGTGGTCGCCCCTTCTGAGTGATGGCCTCATGCCTATAGAACCTGTACTCCATTTTGGCTTAGAGAAGTGTTATACATCCCAATTTTTTTTTTTAAAAGTTGGTTCCCAAATGATATGTCATCAACTCATGGGATGGTGACACATTATTTAGGAACCAACTTTTAGAACAAAAATTTAAGATGTTTAGCAACGGACTCAACACCGAGTCCGTGAAGATATTTGGTGGTTGTGGCCAACAGACTCTTCACCGAGTTCTTTTGCAATTTGTCACCACCTTGTGCGACCCTGAAAATGGCCCGGCTTATTGCCATTGCCTGCTGTTTGGTCATTTTGGACCAGATTCAGAATTTGTATTACATTTACCTTTTAAGCTTTATTGTTGGGGTGCCCACCTCTTTTGTGGTCAATTAGTCCTGTAAGCCGCTTTCCCTTATTTGATTAGGAGAAAGAAGAAAAAAAAGCCTAATGATTTGCTTCGCTTTTTCCTAAAGATGTCATAATTTATTATCATTTTTGGTCAGTGTCTTGTTGGCAAGCAAATGTAGTGTAAAGATAAAATCTTTCAGCACTTAACTATGTATTGTTATGTCATCACAGGTCACCTCTTCCTCGATTGGTGAGGACTCCCCATGTAGCAGGGTATCCCGTACTTGCCAACCCCTATATGTTTAAAATACCATTTCAGACTCCTGGGTACAACTATTCAAATTTGCAGCCTGAATCCAGCTATCTCTCTTTTGCTCCTCCAGAGGTATTATAGAATTTCTAATATTTTGGTGGTGATATGGCTTTTGTTCTGTTATTCAACACAAATCTAGGGTTGCTTTGAAATCAACTTCCACTCTTTTAGTAATATTAAGGCACAAACTCATCATTTAGAACCGAACCACTACAAGCAACTCTAACATAGAACTGAAATGGCATCATTTGGAAGCTTATCCTATACATGCTTATCAAACTCACTTCAAATGCTGAGTTGTTAAAAAAAATATTATTAGATAATAGATCATCAAGATGACAATGAAAACTCATTGAGGACTTTATTAAAGGTTGATATTAGCTGCATTTGTGGAATGTCTAAAATATTTTTTGTTCTCGCTTTTTCTAGCTGTGCATGCGTAGCATTTTAGAAGTGTTGTGTTTTATGCTTCAATTTGGTTGCCATTTGTGGTTGCAGCTATTGTTTGGCAGATACCAGGCTGACGAACAGGCTTGGGTGGATACAATAAAATCTGTAGGGAGTGGAGGAACTGTTAGAATTAGTACCATGGACTGGCTAGGTCAATCCCAATATATGAAACAAACAGTTTATTGGTCATCCCTTTCAGCTGCCGTATCAGAGGTAACTTCCAATGTCACTGCTCCTTATTTTCTCAAAACTTTGTTATGTTTATTGCTACAAGTAGTTAGCAAATTAGCATTGGCCGCTATTCTAATTTCTAAGGAGTGTGCTAGCTTTACATGGAGAGGTTTAGGGTTGAATCCTTAGAAGCTGGTGTCTCATTTTTCATGTGTACATCACAATACTAGGGCTGGCAAAACATGTTGGCGTGTCGGGTTTGTCAACCCGTGTTCCTCATGATGATTTTTTTGCATACATAGAAATTCGTCTTTCCATTGCTATGGCAAGCTAGAGAGACTTATTTCTACTGCTGTTTCCAAACATGATTTCACTCATTTAATATATTTTCACCCGTTCTACATCCTTCAACATTCCTGGGTTTCATACACTTACAAATTTTATGAATTAGTAGGTTGTCTTCTCCAAGCATGCAACAGTAAAGATATTGGTTGCACTCTGGGCACATTTTATCAACAACACTGATCAGTACTTGAAGTCTCTCCTCTACTCTAATGTTCTTTGCTCTTCATCAAACTACAACAAATGTTCTGGAAAAGTTGAGATCAAGTACTATATGGTTCCGGGTTTCAATTCGACTGGACCTGCCACTCAAAATAGAACTAGTACAGGAAATATCTATCCTGGATATACCAGGGTAAACCATGGAAAGTATGCAGTTAGTAATGTAAGAGCCCACATTGGGACAAGCAATCTTGTTTGGGATTACTTTTATACAACATCTGGTGTAAGCTTTGGAACATACAATCCTGCCATTGTTTCTCAGCTGCAACTAGTCTTCGATGCTGACTGGAATTCGCCGTATGCTGTGCCGGTTGAAGGGTTAGAGGATGGTCATGCTTGTTCAAGCTGAGTAGTTGGATCTGAAGTTTTGGGGACATTCCAAATCAGTATATGATGGCTTGAAACAAACCGTACATGAAGGAGCTGGCTGCCTACATGTGCTTTAGATGGAAATGTTCAAGCCTGGAAATCATTTCATTTGGGAACCTATTATGGTGAAATACAACTCAACCTGAACTAGATAAATAAATAGCATTTCATCGTAGTTACAAACTATATTTAGTATGAGTAATCTTAGAAACAACACTTTTATTTCA
This sequence comes from Corylus avellana, assembly GCF_901000735.1. Classification (NCBI taxonomy): domain Eukaryota; kingdom Viridiplantae; phylum Streptophyta; class Magnoliopsida; order Fagales; family Betulaceae; genus Corylus; species Corylus avellana. The sequence goes on from NC_081548.1 coordinate 2,376,496, forward strand.
TCACTATCATATCCTGCGAACATGGCAGTAACGTCAGTAAGACGAAATAATGGTGATATAAAAGTGTGATTTCTAATATTACTCATGTAGTATAGTAGTGTCACTTTAATAATCTTGTAAGTTGTAAATATAGTTGGATGATGATGCCAAAACAATAGCCCAATCCACAGTTGAATTGTTTGTAGGCAAAGCAAATCAAAAGGACATCGCTTATGCTAACACACAACAGTATTTTTGTTTTAATCAACATTATTTTGTGCATTTTTTGGATTAATAAGTTTTACTCAATAAATATCACTCAGATCAGTCATTACTAGAAACAAAACTCAAAAAATCTAACCAAAGCCCACAATCGAAATATGACTTTGAAACTGGATCTGGGACAAAATCAAATAACATAAAAAAATTGGTATGAAAAACTCCAAACTCACCTAGCTTACTAAAAAATAAAATCTTTCCATTAGAAGGATTTCATAGGAAAAATTTGAGATAAAGAAGTAACCTAATGTAGATAAAGATACTGCATTCAAATAAAGTTTTCATGACTTAATCTAATCCATTATATGAGGTTTTGGAACAGGAGAACATCCGGTTCCTTATATTTGAAGGGTATTTTTATCTTTTTACTTTTTTTAGGACAAAAATACCCCTCAAATAGGGCTATTTTGATTTAGAATTTTTTATTTTGGAAGAAATCCCTAAGAAGAGGAGCAATTAGGGGCCTTGGAGGGAGATAAATTTGTAATTTTCTCCGTAATGAAACATGGACAAAGTTTTTCTTTAAATTCGGCCGGAATAAATTCTTTCAACTGACAACCATCTTAAGAGTATATAATTTTCATGTAACAATATCAATTCAAGAGGTTTGAGAAATTTCTCAAGGTGAAAAACTTTGTCGACCAAACTAGCATCTCATGTAAGTGCAGCCAAACCCACCACTGAAAATAAACATCTCAAGCCCACGCCAAAAGCCGACCCTTTTGTAAGCCCTACAGAGAAACAGAATGCCCAGCATCTCCAACCAAACACCCAGAAACCCACAGTAAACCAAAGTCACATACACTTGAGGGTTCTCAGCACAGAGAGAGCGAGAGCGAGAGAGAGAGAGTGGAAGATGCGGAGTTTGAAAGCTTTGGTTGGTTTGAGGAGGGGCTCATTCCAGAGAGTGAGCTTTCTTTCTCTCTCACAGCAGAGAGGCTTTTCTGCTCAACCAAACTACGCTCAAAACGATGATCTTCAAGACCAGGTCAGTCTTTCATTCTTACCCTTTTCTTTATATATATATATATATGCGTGTATATATGTATGTTTGTGCTGAAAATAAGTCGGTTTCAGAGATTTCTATGTCTATGTTCTCTCATTCTCTATGAAGTTTGTTCATTTTGTTTCTAAGATGAACCCCATTTGTTGGTATTGTTTTGTTAATCTCAAAGGTTCCTAATTTGGTTCAATTTTCAGGTTTTAGTTGAAGGAAGAGCTAAGTCAAGAGCTGCCATTCTCAACAGACCTTCTGCTCTTAATGCTCTCACTACTTCAATGGTCTTTTCTTTTCTTTTTTTGGTTACATTTCCTCCGTTTCTTGTCACTTTCTCCTTCTAGCTTCACAGTCCATGCCCATTTGGTAAAATTGTGAACTGGAGTTGTTTTTCTTTTATAGGTCGCTCGGCTTAAGAGATTGTACGAATCATGGGAAGAAAACCCAGATATTGGCTTTGTCTTGATGAAGGTATTACATTGTTTTCGGTAGCCCACACAACATCTTATTTTTCGTATCTTTTTGGGCATGCTTGATTTCATTTTAATTAACATGACTTTGGAGTTCGCTGGCTATGTCGAGAATTGCCAACGTGTTTTCTGAGGATGGCCAATGTTATCATATGACAGCAGAAAATGCATGCGGGAAGTAAGGGTACTGGTTTTTTGAACTATTACTATCAAACAAAAACAAAAGAGAAAGAAGAGATTACTTTGATAATGTAGATGGTTTGGAAGTTTGAGAACATGATGTGTTCTTTATTTTCTACTTAAATAAAATATAAACGTGATTGTATGGATAGATGCTTTAGGATGTTTAAGGAGATGGGACTTTTTAGAATAATTTTATTGAAACCGTTAGTGAAGATGAGCTTCAAAACCTATTTTCTGCATCTAATTTATTTACTTCATTAGTGGAAGTGCTTCTCAAACATGCCTTTCTGATGCTTCAAATTTGATCATCCTTGGTGGCTGAGCTGCTATCTTGAATTTTTTGAAGGGTAGTGGCAGGGCTTTCTGTTCTGGTGCAGATGTTGTTACCCTTCATCATCTAATCAATGAAGGTGAGTTGCCTTTCAACCTTTTTTTTTTCTTTGAATGATTAGATTCAACTCCATACTTCTCTGTTCCAGGTATCAACTTGAAAGCCCATGCTACCTATGGTTTTCAGAACCAAAAAAAAAAAAAAAAAAAAAAAGATAATTTAATTCCCTTTTTTGTAGCGCTTGTAAGACCTAGTTTGATTTTATCATTTAATCAATGACGGTGCATTGCCTTTCAATTTTTTTTTATTTTTTTTTTTTTTGGTTCTTTGAATGATTAGATTCAACTCCATACTTATTTGTTCCAGGCATCAACTTGAAAGTGATTGGTTTTATGTAATATAGTCATTCTAACTATGTTTTTTGGAACTAAAAAAAAAAAAGCAGATAATTTCATTTCCTTTTTTTTAGCACTTGTAAGACCTAGTTTGATTTTTCATAGCCGCAGATTTAGGGAATTCCACCTTTATGGTGTTTTCTTTGGTTGTGGGTGTGAACTTTTATAGGTGTCCAAAGTACTGAAGAGCTTAACTAGTAATATCACTGTTTCTGATCTGCATATCTGACTAATTTTCATTCCATATGGTACATTGTGTAACGAGGTTGGTATTATGTTACAGATTTTAATAATGACTAAATCGGACCGCTATTAAGGATTGGCACTCAGTGATCAGGCTAAAATGTTTATATTGAATCTTACAGATTGTTCTCAGCTACAAATTACTTATTCACCATATAAAAAAGGAATTTATAGATTTTTATATCGATGGGCCTTTTGATTTAGTAATTATTATCTAAGATCCATTAAATAAATATTATAATGTCTTGGGTATTTTCGCTAAGCAAATCAGTGGAGAGGCTATGCTCATTTGGACCAGGTTGGTCAGATGGATTATAGAAAAAAAAATCAACATTGGAATTCTGAGTCAATTTACACAAAAATGGAGATTGCCCTGCCCCACCGGGGCGATTATTCAGGCTATGCTTGCCAATGCCATGATTGGACTTTGAGTTTTGATGAAAATGTTACAACTGTCAATGGCTATACATAAGGTGTAACTAGTATCCTATTTCCTATTTTGTAATTTTAAATTTCTCAATGCACTTTGCTGTTGGTTTGGAAACAGTTATACAATTCGAGTACGTTTTGTTGTTAATATCTTTCTAGCTATTTTGATAATGTGCAGGGAATGTTGAGGAGTGTAAAACGTTTTTTGAGACATTATATAAGTTCGTATATCTTCAAGGGACATATTTGAAGCCACATGTGAGTATTCAACCCTTTTGAATTTGAGATGTCAGAAAATATTGGTGAATGACCTATCTTATCCAAGATATATGTTATTACCTTTGGCCATGTTCCAGTCATTTTTAAATGTTTGTAGAAAATATTAAGGATATAGATCATGTTTTCTCTTGCTTGCCCCTGTATCTTTGTTGCCAATTGGTTTTTCTTGTTAGGATCTGGGTGGTATTGACCATGGTATCTTGCATTTTATGTTTGTGTGGTAGCAGTTTTTTTCTTATTATAATCACATGATGAGTTGTAGCATGCTTGTTGTTTACTGGTGTTCTTTGCTTAGAATAAGTGGGGGTTTTTCCCCCTATGGCCTTCTTCTTTATCGCTGCTTTGATGGGGCTCTTGATGATCATTTAATCTACATCTATACAGGTGGCTATTTCGGATGGTATCACCATGGGAGGTGGGGCTGGAATTTCGCTTCCAGGAATGTTCCGTTTGGTAACTGATAAAACTGTATGGAACTGCTGCTACGCCCTACTGAATCTAATCATTACTACTAGATTGTTGTTTGAGTTATCAATAGCCTCCCGTTTTATATGAAATGTAAAAAGTTCCAATAAGTGAAGCACTTTATTCAATTTTATGCTATAATCTTAACCAATAATGCAAGTATACGTCCTTAACCTTTGGATGAGATGAAAAGGCCGTATATTCTTTACTGCATGGAATTTTTCTTCTGTTCTGTTGGGACTTCCAGACAGAATAAATATGCTTGGTTTTTCCGGGTGATGAGAATCATTTTGTAATTTCTCTTGGCCTGTAGAATATCTAATTAACAGAAATATAGTTGTATAATCACCATGTTTTGGTGAAGTAGATGCATAGATTAACAGTTTCTAACCTGTGCATGAAAATTTCAGGTTTTTTGTCATCCAGAGACTCAAATGGGTTTCCATCCCGATGCAGGGGCTTCCTTTTATCTTTCTCGTCTACCTGGCTATTTGGGTGAAGTATATTTTTCTCAGTTTACTTATCAAGAATATATATATAAAATCTCAGTTTGCAATATGCAATATTTCCAAGAAAAACGTTAGCACAATGAGATTATTTGGATTCACGTGGTTTGTGTAAACTGTTCAGTCACTAGGATACAGTATTTAACTTTTTCTCTTGTAAACCCCAAAATTTATTTGCAAAATGTTGGATTCTTTGTTCTTTGCAGGGGAATACTTAGCCCTTACTGGAGACAAGCTTAATGGTGTAGAAATGATTGCTTGTGACCTTGCTACACACTATTCACTAAATGCAGTTTGTTTTCACTTATTTTGCTTCTTTCATTCTGTTTCTGTGTTTTGTTCAGTATTATGGATAGCTGTTAGTAATCAGTTCCTTCCTACAGAGACTTGCTTCAATTGAAGAACGCCTTGGGAAATTGATCACAGATGATCCTTCTGTTATACAAACATCCCTAGCGCAATATGGTGACCTTGTCTATCCAGAAAGGGGGAGTGTTCTTCGCAAGTAATGCTCTGTCAAAGAAATCTTAGTTCTGCAGCATTTTTATTATTTTTCTTGCCCATCATGCTTGTGTAGAAACCCTTTATTATTAAATTTGTAGTTTCTATGGATATAAATAAGTTCATATAAAAGGCTGGAAATTTAGGCTATGCACATAGTGCAGATCATTGTGAGACTGTTGTTGTTTCACTAGGAGTAGAACTGAAGTCTTGGACACAATGCAATGGGGTGAAAGAAGGAAAACTTTAAAATTGATGATTTCAGTAAGATCACAATGCCCCGTAATTTGATTTCTGGGACATGGATGATTTCATTTTCATCTGAAACTACAATGCATGAGGATGTATCAACCCATATCGATATATCTATGATATACTGGCGGTGTGAATAAGTGCTTTATACATCTATTTGTCATGCTTTAAGCTGCTGGAGAAACCTAATTTACCTGGTTTCATTTTGAGAAACGGCAAAAATACGCTTCTGGTCCCTGAAATTAGGCATAGGATTGATTTTCGTCCCTCAATTTATAAAGTTCCTATCTCATGCATGAAAAATTTAAAAGGTAGCTGTGTTGTCCTTCTATCCATCAATCAATCATGAATTGTATGTGTGGATTAACCAAAAAAATCCACAGCTTACTTGAAGAATCATGAATCGAATTGTATGCGTGGCTAATGGAAGACTGATGTGATAAGGTTATAATTTGATGTGGCTTTCACATAGATGAATGGAAGGACGACATTACCACTTTTTCAAATTTTTCTGGGACGAAATTTAAACCTCTTCAATTTCGGGGATGAAAATTGAGCTTAGTCCTGATTTCATTGAACAAAAGTTTATATCAGTTTTGAAAATAAGATTCAGTTTTCAGGGTCTTATGGTATAAGAATATTGTCAATCACCTTGCTTTTTTGTAATTGATATCCAATGACTCAAATTGATTTTTTTTAACTACTTCCATTACACCGTACTCCTAATTCAATGAGTCATGCATGAGAATGAAGGAAAAAGTTTCAAGATTGCTATCCCCCAAGGAAAACATGGCTCTCTTTTTGCATACAACTAGTATGAAATCTTGATTTTTCATAGTATTTGTGTGAAGGTCAAAATAATCAACTGATGGTAATGGCCATTTTTGTAGACATTCATTCGTATCTTGTGATTCCGGAATTCCTGGAATCACAGGATTTATTACTTGATAGTATATATATATATATATAGTATTTTGTAGAAGCACTGTTCTGTGTGTTTCTGACTTAGTTTTCTTGCTCATTTTGATGTTGACTCAGGATTGACATCATTGATAGATGTTTCGGCCATGATACAGTTGAGGAAATTATAGATGCGTTGGTAAGCATGAAATTATGTTTCTTTACTGTGTACTTGATAGAATTGGATAATAGAGAGTGCTTAATCCAACCTTGTCAGATAAGGGCCAGCAAAACTAGTTGATGGTTGACTCTACTTTTGTAATGAACATTAGTTTTTCCCTTTTTTCTGTCATTTTGCTGATTTCTTTATTCTTTGTTGGAAAGAATGTCCAGTTTATTTTTATTAATTTTTGGTACTTTGAAAGTACTTATCACAATCTCCAGTAGCTTTCTGGTGGTTACTCGGGTTTTTGTGATGCTTGCTGAAATAATCGACTGTTCTAGTCAACCATATTCTGTTTTCCTTTTCTTTTTTGTTTTTCTACTTGAGAGTGGCAAAAGAAAATAATTTTTGGCTTCGAAATAGGAAATTTGGTTATATGGTAAAATGTAGGATGAATCCCTTTAAACAGTCCAAGTAAATATGTTTTTAGGGGGCTAAAGGTGATAAGCAAAATTCCATCACTGCTATCAAAAAAAATCAAGGGCGACAATTAGCATTAAGTAGTTCCTTATTTCTTTTATGATTCTGGTAAAATCTCAGCATGCTAGCATCAAAGAGTAAATTAGTGACCCAATAATCAGCTTGATTTGTTAAGTTTTAATCATTTGTAGCAATATCTTTACAGCATTTCCAATAGTTTAATTGTTTAGGAACTACTTTTTATATTATATGGCTGATATCTTTTTAACTCATTGTGATTCATTTATTGATATGCTTGATTTGCTAAATGGGTTCCATGCTTTAGTCCTTTTACTTTGACGCTTATATGGAAAATTTTACTGTGAACTCTACACGAAAAAATCTAGTTCAACTTAAGTCCTAGATTGAAAGAACTAATACAAATGAATAATTCAACCATGAATTTGTATTAGCTGTCTGTCAGTCTCAGGCAAGAAGTTGAAAGACTGGTATTCCGAAGTTGATGTGACTTGAGATATTGTTCCTTGCATAGAAGAGACAGAATAAATTTCTGAATTAAATGTTATTCAATTGGTGTTGGGAGATATCCAACTCTGTTGGGGCAACTGTTATATAAAATTTTTTACTCTTCATCTGAATTTATGCTAGAATGTACATCCTGATGTAATGCTTATTTTTTTATAATAATTTGCTCAGGAAAAGGAGGCAGCCGAGTCCTATGATGAATGGTGTAAAGCAGCCCTGAAGAAACTAAGAGAAGCCTCCCCTATAAGCTTAAAAGTTACTTTACGATCTGTGAGTTACTTATGCATGCATATGGGGTTCTATTCAAATTGCTTTATTACGACCAGGATAAATTTGAACCATGCCTCAACTTTCTTCTTTGCATTCAGATACGTGAGGGTAGATTTGAAACTCTTCATCAATGTCTTGCTCGTGAGTATCGGATATCCCTTAATGGAGTTTCTAAACGGGTTTCTGATGACTTTTGTGAGGTATGTGCTAAACTAATTCTTCAATCAAGTGTTGAATACATACCAACGTTATCCCTAATCTTTTCTTCCTGATTAGGGGTTTCTCTTGTATACTCTATGTTTATTAAGGTTGCGGCTTTATGTACTTTTTTTATTGAGATTTAATAAAAAAAATTCTAACGTTACCCCTTTTTTCATTTATGTGTAGGGTGTTCGGGCGCGATTGGTGGATAAGGACTTCGCCCCAAAGGTATGATCTTTCTCTGTCCATAATCTGTATTTTAACCATTGAATCTATTTTCAAGTTAAATTGATTGTGTTGGTTGATCTTTTAATTGCCAATATGCAGTGGGATCCTCCTTGTTTAGCAGAGGTATCAGAAGACATGGTTGACTGCTACTTCTCTCGGCTTGATGAGTTGGAGCCTGAACTGGAGCTGCCTACTGCATTGCGAGAGCCTTATATGTGAGATACATGCCTAAGTACTGAATTTATGTAATGAATGTTTGCCTTGATGGTGGTTGGTTTTGAAGGAATAGCCATTTTAAGGTTTTTCTTAGAAATAATTTCTGACATTTTTGTTGTATTTTACTTTTGTCCGAAATTAGCCTTCATGGTAATTTTTGGAAAGAGCTTGTTTATTTTCATGTTACATCAGTTGTGTTCTTTAGAGAATAGATTAAGAGTCCGTTTTGGCCATGCAAAAACAATTGTAGAAAGTGTATCTTTTGGGAGTGTTTTTAAAAAATTACAATTTGAAAACGTAAAAAATCTTTGTTTTTAAATTGCAGGTAATGTGGAGTGTTTTTAAAACACACGATTTTAAAAGCTTGATTGTGATTTTAAATGCCAAATTGCAATCAACAGCCATTATGGTTGTAGTTTACAAATCCTTAATGATGAACATGTAATACCTTTAAAGGAGTCATGACACTTTCTACAAATATTGCTCTGAAACTTAATACTCTTAGCTGTATTTGTACTCCCTAAATTGCAAAATTTACCGTGTATTTGGTGACATGATCATTCTTTTCACGCAATAATGGATCCCCCAAATGGGAATCTTTCACAATCTTACATGGATTACTTAATATGTTTTTCAAAGGTTTTTAGACTGTTCCACCATAATGAAATGTATACTTATAAGAGGAAGGGAAAATGCTTGAAATACTACACCTGAGCCTAGGTATCATGACTCGAGACTGCGAAGCATGCAAATGCTTCAGTCTGCTTAGAGCACAATCCCTCTATCTTGAGTATCATCCCTAAACATAGGAGGCAATCTTCGCCAGACTCATGAATAAAAACCTCGTTTTATATGCTGCCTACCAAAACAAAGCAATGATAAAGGCCTTAACCGAGTGAATTATTGCGTAAACAAAATAACAAACGCTGTGGATCCTAATCTATCATCTAGGACCCTCCATCCCCCTGATAATTGAAAGAGACCACAAGGTAAATTCTTTAATTAACATTATCAACAGGGATACACACAAATTCCAGAGTAACAACTCCAAATATTAACAAAAGAATAACCCATCTTGTAGTTGAAAACAGTTCAAAATTCCCAGAAGCCCTACAACCAGCATGAGTCATGACCCTCTAAACGACACTAACAGGGCCGGGTTTCAAACTTGAGACTTATGCCCATGCTGAAAAGCTCCTGGCACAATAACTTGGCCCCATAAGGTACACTAACCTTAACAATGTCATCTACGGATTCACAAATCCGGCAATATGGACCCCTAATCTTACGGCCCCCAGGCACTGCCCGTTGGATCACATTCGCAACATTTTTGCATTTCCGGCAAATGTGCATCTGTGAGGAGTCACTGAGTGTAAAGAGGCGTTCATGCAAGTTTGCTGAGGCACCATGGGCTATAAGGCAGTCACGCTCCATCTCACCAAACTTCACCCCACCAAAACGCTTCCGGTCTGCCACTGGTTGTCGGGTAAGAGGATGAACAGGACCAGTGTTGCGAAATTTTACTTTGTCTTCAGACATGTGGATCAGACGCTGATAGAATGTTGGGCCCATAAATATGAGGGAACGAACCATTTCACCAGTTCGGCCATTGTATACTCTCTCATTTCCCCATCTTGAAAATCCAGCCCTGCCACATATTAACCAATACAAGAATCAATTTGTTGACCATTTGAAGCAAACAAAACAAAAAGGATAAGGAACAATAGGAGATTTAAGTATGGGAATAATCCCTAAGACATGCATACAGAACTTGGAGAACAACATTCAACCTGGCAAATGAGCACGTAAATCTAAGAAGGATCAGATACTCAGTAGTATGAAGAGGCATATCCTACAAAGCAAAACCACCATAACATAACCACAATCTCAATAGGGGCATTGGAACTGTTGATAGGTCTTCTTGGCACAGATATACTGCCCCATTCCTTTATAAGTGTCCCCCTTTCCTACTTGGTGTGTTCCACGTATATCCTTCGTGCATATAACTATTCAATTTCCTATACTAACCTTAATTATAAAACTGAAACAAAACAAAAAAGCGTGTCTACTCCTTGATTGTTAAAGCATTTAAGGGTAAATTGAAAAATACCATCAAAGGGGGTGTTTGTTAAACAACACCCCACCACACCGCACTGTTCATGGACCACGGCACTGTTCATGGATTAAAAAAAGGAAAAAAATAATAATAATAATTGGTATGGAAAAATGAAAAAGTGGTATTGGGAAGTAAAAAATTTTGTTTTGTAGTGATTTTTTTATTTGAATAGTAATAAAAAGTCAATGATTGGATATAAAAAGTGAGTGATTTGATATAAAAGTAAGAATATTTTTTTGGAAAAAAAATGAAGTGAATAGTGTGGTGGATGTGGGGGAATGTGAGGGGGTTTAACAAACACCCCCTTTGATTCAAAGACGTCAGTTGTCCTTGCATTTAGTATCTTATGGGATGGAGGGAGCACTCAACAACCCAAATTGTTGGGATCCACAAAATTTTCTTTTTCCAAAGCAACCCAGGTAAGAAGAAAATTCAAAGAACCATGCATTAATTTATATGCGTGGTGCAATGACATTGAATAAATTATTATGCTCGAGTATGACTGTTCACCTGTGAAGCTGTTCCGTGATGGCATCAACAGAGAGTGTGGAGAAAGGGGTGGCATATCTCATTGATCCACCACAGGCTATTCCCTTCCCTAAAGCAGCCTCTAGGAGTTGACCAGGAGTTTGTCGTGAAGGAAATGCATGTGGATTTATTACAATATCTGGAACTATCCCTTGTATTGTGAAAGGAAAGTTCTCTTGAGACTCCAAAAAACCTAACACACCTTTCTGCCCGTGCATGCTTGAGAATTTGTCTCCAAGACATGGGGATCGGACCTGGATTAAATTGTAATTGATGCATCATCACATATCAATAAACACCATGAATAGCCACTTCTAGAAAAAAAATTGAGTCATCATACAGTACACATATTTGACATTATGCACATATGCATGTAAAAAACATATAGAGGTACATGTAGGTGCAAGTGTTGCCCGCGCATCTGCACGTGTTTGCATGCAGGTTCAAGTGAAATATGATAAATATTACCTGTCGCAGGGACACCACAGCAAAATTCTTTCCATCGTCATTAGAAGAGAGCACAACTTTCTGAACCATGCCCCTTTCAGTGTGCTTCAGTTTGATACTGTGATCAGCCCCTGATTCTGCACACCTCCCTACGACAATGTCACCACTCTGCAGGTTTGCACCAATGAAAGGGAAACCATCATCATCGAGGCTGTCAACACGTCCAATCTTGCTTTGAATCTTTCCAAAGTTTACACAATCGTCAGGCTTCCGCCTCTTTTCCAACGATTCCTTGTTGTCAACCTCAGCCTTATAACTTCTGATGTGCTCAGACCGAAACATACCACGCTCCAATGAAGCCTTGTTCATCACCAAAGAATCCTCTTGGTTGTACCCTAGGTGAACATTGACTGCCACAATACAATTCTGACCATTGTAGAATTCAGGCTTTGGCAGTATTCCATGTTGACCCAGAGGATAGCCTGGTTTTCCAAGACAGTCAGAAGTCATTGTACGAAAAAGTGGCCTCTGGGGATAATGTAATTGGTGAGACAGAGTATCCACTCTGATGTCAGGATTTGTTGTGGAAAACCCAATAGCTTGTGAAGAGTGCTTCTGAGACTGGTAAAGGACCCTCCTTGCATGGTCATGATTTGCAAATGGGATAATTCCACAGCTCAAACCTAATAAAAATGACATGTCAAGTTCGCAGTGGGTATACTTAGTAGGTGAATTTCCCTCTTTTTCCATGAACAGATATTTAATGCCCCATGCAGTACGACAGTCTTCTTCTTCTTCAGTTCCAATTAGCTCAACTATTCCCTTGTGCAAAAGAGATTCAAATGTGTAATTTTCAGCTTTATACCCTTTTATCTTGTTCAAATTCTCAACAACTAAAAGAGGACGTAGAATCCTTCCAGCATCAGAAAACATGCGTACTTCTTCATGTTTTTCATCTCTTTTGATTTCCAACTGCAAGACTAAATCATTATTAATGACGTTGAGAAAGCAAAAAGAATCTATAAAATAAAACAAACGAACTCAAGTTGCACAGCAGAAATCCAATTGTGGGTTAAGAACCCAAAAAAGGGATTAAACAGACTACCTCATACTTCAACCAAGAAATGGGCAGTAGTTTAAGTATTTTTCAAAGCATTGGCTGGAGGTGGACCAATATCCATAGCAGTTTTCAGTATTGTAAAAAACAAAAATAAGCAAATGGACAGTTAAAATACATATATAATCAAATAAAGTAAATGTTATAGATAGAGGTGGAAAATAGATGCAAAACAACAGAAAAATAAGATTTAGAGTGATAGGAGGAGCCTTCTGCCCCCGTCACTCAGCATAAACTAACTAGACAAGGCATCCACCAGCAGTATAGCCTACAGCAAGAATGATCCCCTCACATCTAGCTTGCAGTGAGGTTGTACACTAGGATACATCAAAAGTCAACCAATTTATGTATGTCTTTTGCCAGACAGAGCTACCACATACAAGATAGTTGGACAAGCTGACTTCCTCAAGCTCTTATAGAATACTAACATTTTACCCAAAGTAATATTCCAATCATGATTCAATATATCTGCCTGAAGCATAGCACACAAATGGCTGCATGCCAAAACCAAAATGAAAGAAATCTGAAAAGCCTCTATGGGAATTGAGATAACTAATAGAGAACCTCATGTGACAACTGCTTCCTGCGTCTCTTGTTTCTGACCTCTGCAACAAATGAAATGGAATCTTTACAAACTCCTATCCACTCTCCATTCAAAAACACTTTATACTTTCCACGTAATGAGGCATCATCCACCAATTCCTCCATCCCACAATCGAAGAATTTGGAACTTACAGGCTCCAATATGTTTGTGCTTACTAGGCCAGTAATAGCCAAATTTTTTACCAGCCCACAATTTTCACCATCCGGAGTAGAGAGAAAACATACCCTTCCCCAGTGAGAAGGATGTCTGCACATAGAAAATCCTGTTAGATAATTTAACAGCAATCATTGCCAAACATTGCAAACACCAAACTCAGTAAGCACTCAACATTCCAAAAACCAAATATGAATATGTTAGAGCAGACATAATTTAATATTGAACCATGAGATTCAAACAACTAATAATAATCCATGCAGAAACAATAGCGGAAACAACTAACTCAAATGCTGATAGCAATGTGAAATTAGTTTAACTTCTCAAATCTCTAAAAAGCAAAAGAAGGCAAAGGGAAAAAGGAGGAAGGATGGTTCAACCCATGTCTGTTACATCCAATATTTCAGTAGTAGAGTAGTAGTTGTATTAGAACTCTAATAGTAGTTGTATTAGAACTCTAGTCAGCTATATAAGAACACATAGGAAGAAAGAACAATCATTGAAGAATTATCCCGGCACTTATGTGTAAACGGTGACTCCTACCTTAAGTGGAGAACTATTAATATCAATTTCCCTAACTCAAATTCGAAGGGGAAGAGAGAGCTCAAAATTTTGGAATGCTCCATTAATTTTGAGGCTCGAGGCAGTGGCTCTAGTCAGGGCAAAGCTGTTAAAGCAAGGTAGCTTCGCGGGTTTAGGACTGCCTTGTGAGTTTAGGGCATTTTGGAGTTTCAGAATCTGAATTGTGGGCTTAGGGTTTCTTTGGGTCTTAGGGCTCTTTGATCGGGTTCATTTTGTGGGCTAACGTTGGTCTTCCTGTGTATACTTCCAATGTACTTAGGGGCGCCTTACGCTTTTTGATATATACAACATTACTTATCAAAAAAATATATATATCAATTTCCCTTTTCCATCTCTATCAATCATCCATAATTCATCATCCACCATAGTACGATCTTATCAATTTCACTATTGATATAATGTCTTTCTTATTTTCCTTTCATCATCATCATTCACTTTCTCACTTTCTCTTTAGTACTTCAGTTCCAACCAAGCAAATATACATATAAGTTGTGAAGCCTGATAAGAAGCAGAATTCATAAGGGAGAGAGTTGCAACTTTCATCGAGGAAATTAATATACATTCCAAGAAAATTTCACTCGATTCCCCGTTCCTTCTTGATCTTCCTAAGTTGCAAAAGAACAAAACGACCAAGAGGTTAAAAGGCATGATGTAGAGAATCTTCTTTTTTGGGATAAAACTCAGCATCTTCAATTTAACATAACTAAAGTTTAATAAAAGAGCGCCCCTCTGCGCCCTTTTTATATATCATCATTACTTATCAAAAAAAAAAGTTTAATAAAAGAGACCAATCTAACAGTAAGGCCAAAGTCCTATGTGCCACCATTCTCTTGATCATGGGAATGGAAAGAGTGCCACAAGTCCTGAAAATTTCAAACTAAGAACAGGCTCTTTTTTCAAATGAGATATACTAATTACTTTTCCGGTTAATTGATTTCTTTTCAAATTGTTAGTACAGTCAGGTTGTATTTTGAAACATGATTAGTTGTTTAGATCAAGCAACACATTACACACAAACTGTGCGCGCCTGTGCCTGATGCAATACTTAAAACATTAATTTAACTTTTAAAGATGAAGAAACAATTAATGCTAAATGGACCAGGACATACTGTTAACGATACCATTAACCCAAGCATAACTATTAAAAGGACATAATGTTGAAGAAACTATTAATGCTAATCAGGCATAAATATAAAAGGGAGATTGTTTGGCACAATAACCCAAGCATATATCATTCAACCAATAAGCCAACTATGGTGAAGGTATAGCCTGTAATGCAAGGCAAAACAAAACTTAATATGTGTTTAATACAACTTACGGGTATCTGGCATCTCCAACCTTCCCAGCATACTGAACCTGCTGGCGTGTCCTCCTCATTTCAGCCATTGTCTGCAATGGATTTGTTCGCCCTAGCGTTGCCACTACACCTGAAATCCTTTCCATCCTCTTGAAAGGATGCGACCATGCGCCCGTTGAGAAGGCCCTCGTAAGACCATTGGTTATTATGGAAGCATCCATATAGTGTTCAATTGGACGCACAACACGATCTCCATAAAGGTCTCTCTGCAGAACCTTTGCCATGCGCCTCCGTGCATGTGCAAGATGCACTTTCAACTCTCGCTCAAGCAGCTCACCAGCCAAGTCAAACCTCTTGTTTCTAAAATCATCCCTGTTATCGCATTTTCTGCGGCCAGAGTAAGCCTGTAAGAGGCACTTCACCATATACCCAAGAAAACTTGCCTTCAGCTTTGGAACATTGAGACTGGGAAACAGATACTTGCTAATGCACTCTTCAATAGATTCCCCAGGAGGAAATTTGGTACCCTTTACAAGTTTATCCACAAAATTTAAAGCTTTCTTCCCAATACGAAAGCCCTCACATCTCTCATCAGCATCATGAATTGATGCAAATAGTATATTTGATATGCTGGCATCTTCACTGTCATAATCTATCAGATCAATAACTTCTCTGTCTGATGACACACCAAGAGCGAAAAATAATATCCATACAGGGATCTCTGTTGACAAAAAATATACAGTAAGAACTTTTTCTCCTCCTTTGATATCCTCAACTTTAGAAACCTCCACTAGCTTCATGATTAACCTATTCTTCTTCATTTCTGACTTGTATGAAACTGTCCAACCTTGAACATTCAAAATCCAAAGCCTCTTCAAACTGATCTGCTCTTGTGCAATAAATATCTGGAATAAAGACAATACATATGTATTATAAAAATATTTGGCAACAAAAATGTAAACAAAACAAATATCAACCTATAATAAATATGTCAAATAGCACCGTGAAGTTTAAGAGAAAATTTTAGAGACAGCAAAGAAGTAGAACAATGTAAAACAACCAAAAATGTAAGGAATCAAAATAACTACCTATACTAAATATATCGCATAATGCCTAAAATTTTACAGTTGAATAGAAACTTTTCCAATGGAAGGAATCAAAAGCTAATAATGTAAAACAACTTTGGGATACAGAGGCATAGGCTTCGAGACTAAGAACAAGGCCAATGATGCCACTCATTCCACACTTTTTTATTATGATAAACTTTTTTTAAAATAAGTAATCGATAAATATCATTAAAAACATAAGGCCCCTTTTCTAAGTATACAGAAAGTATACAAAAGGAACACATAAAAAGAATAAGCAAAAAGAACAAGGAACTCCCAGCTAAAAACACCTGCAGAAGCCCAGATGGAAAAACTACAACGTATCTAAAGGTTACAGCCAAGGTGAAATCCCCAACACACTTTTCCACCACCCTTATGTCCCACATAAACAAAATACCCCATGAAGCCCCAATGGAAACCAAGCAACACCGGACCACAAGATGACACCCCAGACATTTCTTTCCCTCATTCAACACTCTCACAAACCAGGCGCGTAACCAAGGCTTCATCAAAACATTGAAAGTACCCTCTCCTTGCCTATGCCACAGCTAGAACAATTATCTCTAGCATCATAGTTTATGGAGCACTCCAAATTTTTTAGCTCCCTACTACCAAGTATAGATTGAGAAGCCAAAACCCCATGATTGTGTTCCTCTTCAAGAAGTGTCAAAAGAGCCAAAAACTGTTTCCCATGACCCACACATGAGATCCCCACAATAGGATAGATCTCCTTCGCACATTGCACAACCTCTAAGTAGCCAAATTCACCCACCTCTCTAACCTCACCATCACCCACCTCATCTAACCCATCCAAGACACCTGAAGTAGGACCCACAGCCAGGATCTCCCCAGCCCCATCAACACCACCATTGTCCAACCCGTCCAAGGGGCACAAAGAGACTTCTTTTCCCTTCCCCTTCTTTTGCTTATCAACCCCCTTAGCACCCACAATCACTTTTGAACTACCTTGCATAAGGCAGGCGTAAGAGGGATACTTCTCAGAGGACCCGGCACCTTTGACAATCCCACCCCATCCAAGAAACACGGTTGTTGTACATGCCCCTTAGCATTTGCAGCCATATCTGAGGACTGCAACAAGCACGCGGTTAGAGGAGAAGCCTCCTCAGAAGAAAGGGCATCTTCAGCATCCTCACCTTGTCTACCCGGACACAACAAACTTTCCAGCACTACAAAGAGAAGGCAAGAGGAAGCCGCTCCAGCCAGGACACAATCAGGGGCGAAATAGGAACACAGCCCCCAAGCAATGATGCACTGATGTCTCCGGCTATTTTTGGGAGTGAACCAAAGCTGCCTGCAAGTCCAGGAAAAGTGCTAGAACTACCAGAGAAGATAGATGTTGCACCGCTGGGTTTCGCACAGCTACCACAACCATCGATGAGGAATCTCCAAGCGGGTATGCTCCTCGTCACCCCCAAAGAGAGCTGTGTTGAGACCCATTACAGTTTTCCATGCTGTGCGGGGCTCCTTCTCTCCACCGTGGAGCTCTTCCTCGAAGCAGATGGGTCGTGGACACCTAGGTGCACACTAAGACAACCCTCGTCCTTCAAAGTCCACTTTAAGATGGCCTTGACATGGAACATATGGGCCTTAGGGCCCCAAAAAGCCGTTGGTCCCTCTACCCACTTGAGCTTGGGTTTGGCATGAAATGCATGGGCCTTAGAAGCCAGAATAGCCTTTGGACCCTCAACCCCACACGCCTAGTCCTTTGAAAAAGGCATAACATGGGCCTTTGAACCCTCCTCCAGTCCACACGCTTTAAGCTTCTCATCAAACGAAAGAGCTAGGTCCACTTCCCCTTTTAGTTCGTCCAATTGATCGCTCCAGTTACAACGTAATTGACTTAGTCTCTCCACTTGATTCTCCTCACCATTGTCAGCACAAAAAGAGGGCAGGGACTGCAATGCAGGCATTGCAAGCACTTCACCATCAGCCTTACCCAATGGTCCTAGGGTCCAACCAAGAAAACCTTCGAAAGCCATTGTTGTCTTCCCCTTATGTCTCATCACCTCCGCAAAGGACCTATAACCAACCCCAGAACACGCCTCCTTCCCTGATGAAGAGGGGACACCAAGCGGTTGGTGTTGCACCATGGAGGAGATTCCTTTTCCCTACCAAGGAGTCAAAGAAAGCCTTCACCTTTCTTAGTTGGGCGGCAAAAAAACTCCAACCCAGCCTTCTCGTCCCTCCGGGATCATGAAGAATCCTCTCCAGCCACCCACCACATACACCGCCACCTACAAAAACCAATCAGACCTGTTGGAGCCTCTATGAACGATGAACACGTTGGATCCCTCTCTAAACAACTTGAAGAACTCCTTCGTTTTTGGATTGCACACAGAGGCCTCCACCGTGTATTTCAACCAAGCAGTACACAACTTCCCCAAGAATGCAACACGAGCCATGCCCCTCCTCCTTAAATCCATCTTCACCAAACAACTCAAAGCCCTTCACACCTACCCACTAGCAGAACAACACCATGCACACCTTCACCGGCGAAGCCAACAACTAAGCAATATCCACAGACAGCGACAAGGACCTCATTCCATAGAATGACGGAACCATCCAAGACCTTACTGCTGCAGAATAGAGGGACAAGAGAGAGAACTAGTGAGATGCGCCTGCACGCACCACCACTAAGAGAGAGAGAAGAAAAGTATTGCTAGGTTATATTTGATTCACAAGAAAGTTGACCAACTGGTGGAGGTTAAAGTGTTCAACCACCTTGACTCCTTTCTCAACTTGATTTTCAAACTCTGAAATGAAAAGCTATCTATAGATACTAAACTGTTGAGACCTTGATTGGGTACAATCCAGAATAAAAGCTGCATCAAGCATACCAAATTGCACCGGGATGATCATAGGAACAAGCTTCATAATGCCATCCTTTTTTTTTTTTGGTGGGGGGGGAGCTAAAGGAGAAGAAAGAAGCATATTGCATGAGCTATTAAATTTTAAAAATCATCAGTCTTGGTGGTCATTAGAAAAGATCACTTGACACCTTTTGGAACTATTCCAAAATGTAATTCAAATCTTGTCAAAGAATTCAACTACTTCGGAAGTTTGAAACATTTAGTCTTTCCAATTCATGTGCCATGAAAGAATATCTAGTCAAGCTGCAACCACAGATACAAAGGCTATATAGGAAGAAACAAAAAGAAGCTATTATTCAAACTCACCTTCTCTGCACCCTTAATTAAAAAATAACCTCCATGATCGAAATCACAATCACCTTTCTCAGCTTCTTTCATCCAGCACAGGTCAGACTTCACCATAACAGGGATCCTCCCGATTATGATATCCCTATTATCTTCACTTACAATACTCCTGTCAATATATTGATCTTTTCCAGTTTTAAACTTGTCACTTCTTACAAGTTTTTGAGTATAAACCTGGTAAATTACATGAGTGAAACACACCATTAGATAATAAATTATTGTCAGCAGATAATGACAAACATACATAATATAATATACACAAAGAATTCGTCAAATTACAATATTTGGCAGCATACTTCCCTGCAGGATCCTTTTCTTAAAGAGTTCTCACTTTAAAAAAAGCAACCAGTAACTGTGTCATATTTTTCAGAAAGAGGGTATAAAGTACAAAAACAAACAAAGAAAAAAAAAAAAAAAGATAAAAAATAGCAGTTTATTTGCACTTAATAAGGAATAATACCATGTCCTGTAGAGGAGGAACATAATGACAAATCAGGATATAAAAACGGTTGTGTTCAAAGAACAATCAACAGAACAATGTTGCACTGGTTAGTTCAACTTTTAAGCCAATCATGTAATCAACCATCACACATAAAAATAAATAAATAAATAAAATAAATAAAATTATTGCTAGTAAGGGCCAAGTCAGTCGAGGAGATAAAAGAGAGCAAACACTCGTGCACCTAACCAACTTCAGCTAGGCACTTGGATTACCTCATATCCTGAAAAGCAATGAAGTGGTGCATTTTTTACTAACACAGCATAATCTAAGAACTCCACTATCCTCTACTAAAATAACAAAAATGTTAAATCAGCATTTACTTAGCTAATGCATACGGAAATAATGATACAAAACCTAGCCATGAGATGGGACAGTTATATCATCAACCCAAATGCCAAGCACTTGTCAGAATGAAATGGGAAAAATTGTATTAATTTAATGGTATTCACCTGAACACGAATATTCACTTTCATCTTTGATGAGTATGTCATGTTCTGAAGCCGGGCATGCCTAGGAAGCATATCGTACTCCTTCCCATTTCCATCACCACTCTCACTACCCCAGAAGTTTGGCTTTTCAAGATCGACCTTCCCAAACCTAACCGAAGCATATCGCCACTCACTCTCTCCTTTCTTTGATGGATCATAGCCAGGCTCAACTACCATCTCACCAAAAGAATCAATGATCTTCTGGAGGTTATTTTTTATGAAATCGTTATACGAGTTGATCTGATGACTGATCAGACCATACTCGTTAAAGAATGACATTGCTGCCTTCTTACAAAAACTACTAAGAAACTCTTCATCCAAATCATGGATGCTACTTGAGTCAAGAAATTCGTCATCATCTAAATCCATATCTTCCTTGGCATCTGATGACACCCCCATCAGCTTCAAAATCTGTGACAGAAAACAAGGACAACAAGATTAATAATAAAATTAAACCCATTTAAGGGTGCATATTAAACACCCTAATGCCCCCACTTACCCGTGGAGACACCAGTGGCAAAGAAAAGAAAAATAAAACTTACACCCATTGAGTCCATTCAGCAGCTGAATAGAAACCATTTCTTGTTTTCTCATGACAAAATAGAGAAACCACAGAGACAAAGCATGCAAAGTAAATTTTCCAAAAACTCGTCATATACCCAAAAGCCCAAGCATAAAGAAATCAACATACCGACGCAAGAAATGCACCACTTTATTCCCCTGTCATCTGACTCTCTCTTTTCAAATTGTGTAAGAGGCAGCTTCACATTAATCAATTATTGACTCTAATCCCAAAAGATCAAAGACTGACTTCCAAACAGACATCTTCAGCACGCCTCTTTAATGTCATAACCCTTATGTATCTTAGTCAAGTACATAACTTTTTAGATACAAACAGACCTCTAGAAATGCTAAAAATGTGTTCATATTTGCGCTACTCACAAACTAAACCTTAAACCTTCAAACACTAAGAAAAATCACATTTTTGCATAAGCTCTAGACCCCAAGCAGCAAAATATAAGCAAAATGAAACAAACCCACATGCAAAAAGCAACTTCTTCCTCTACCCTTAAACTTTTCCTTCCCAAAACAAAGCGCATTCTGAACATATTTGGGGACTTGGCTTTTCCTTTTCTTACTTCCTTTCCAAAACACCACAAATAAATAAAAATTAATCATTTCCTGAAACCAATCACTTCACATCCACCAGTTGCTTTCAACAACGTTCTTCATACTAAAATCTGATGCTTTTTCCCCGAAACTCCAACTTAATCATTAAAAAAAAAACAGACA
>NC_081548.1:2398356-2403149 GCF_901000735.1 Corylus avellana
GCTTCCACCATCTTCCATGCTGAAATTGCTTCCGCCGTTGTAGCCTTGTAGGGTCAGTGATGCCAGGTTTGGTTGCTGCCATGGATGCCAACACTCGTCCTTCATGGTCACGGGCAATGTATCCAAAACCCATTCTGTTCCCGGCGACGTCAAGGGTTGCATCCCGGTTTATTTTAAGGAAGCCTTCCTTTGGTTTGGTCCACTTCGCAGTCGCCAGTTCTGACTGCTTTGCATTTTTTGTCCTCCTCCCAGCTTTTGCTTTCTCAAAACTGACGAGCTGCCCCATCGCTGTATTCATGATACTGTTTGGCAACGACAAATCCCCCCCCAAAAACCATGTTATTTACGCCTCAACCAAATAAGCCGAGCCACAACCGCAACTCTCTCCAGCTCACCTGCCTCCAACTTCTCCACCAAACTCAAAAAAAAGTCACAAATCCAACCTCCATTATGGGACACTTCGGGACTTTATTTGCTACATATGGCCCACACATCTCGGGCTGCTTCATAGTTCTATAAGATATGCTCCACTGACTCCTCTTCTTGGTAGCAAATAGGGCATAAAGAGTCCTCCGTAACTCCTTTTTTATGGAGATTACACTTCGTCAGAATGATATTGTTGCATGCCTTCCAAAGAAACATCTTTGTTACTGTAGGCATCCTCATATTCCACACTATCTTCCAAATATTGCTGTCACCCACCGGAATTGAGCTGCTGCCATGATTGGCTTCTATTCGGTTTTTTGCAATATGGTATGCACTCCGCACTGTGAAATCCCTGTTTTTCGTCTCCACCCATACCAATCTATCCTTTTGTCTCTGTGGGCATATTGGTATATTACTTACAATGATGGCCTCTTCTGCATGAAGCACCTCATTTAGCAAAGGGATATTCCACTAATTGGTCACTGGGTCAATTAAGGAACTGACTTTTGTTTCGCTGTCAAGTATCTGAATGGGTGTTTGTATTGCATAGGTTGAAGATGAAGGTATCCACCTGTTGCCCCAAATATTAATCGAAGTACCATCTCCAACCCTCCATATCAAGCCTTCCTTAAGCAACTTTTTAGGATTCCATATGCTACGTCATGCATAGGACGGATTACGCCCTAGCTCCGAATTAAGAAAGCAACCATTCGGGTAATACTTTTAACGGATGGCTCTAGCTGCCAAAGTCGTAGGCTGCTGCAACAATCGCCAACCTTGTTTGGCTAGTAATGCCATATTGAAGCTTTCAATATCCTGATATCCCATCCCTCCTTTCTCTTTTAGTCTACCCAATATCTCCCAACTCATCCAAGTAATCTTGGTCTCCTTATCTTTTTTCCCCACCAAAAGCTTGACATCATTGAATTAATGTCCTTACACATTGATTTAGGCAACTGGAAGACACTCGTAGTATATGTTGGGATGACTTGGATTACCGCCTTCAAAAGCACTTCCTTCCCTACTTGTGACAAAAACTTTTCTTTCCAACCATTAATCCGACCCCATATTTTCCCTTTTAAACCGGAGAAAGCTCCCACTTTTGATCGCCCAATCATTGTCGGCAGCCCTAGATATGTCTCATAGTGGGTTGTAGAACTTACTCCTGCCATAGAGAGAATATGCTGCTTTGTCGCCCCCTTCGTGTTTCGGCTGAAAAATATAGATGTTTTCTCACGGTTTAATTTTTGTCCCGAAGCCATCTTATATATTTTTAAAATCTTTTGAATATTGACCCACTCCATAACGTTGGCTTTGCAAAGAAAAAGACTATCATTCGCAAAAAAATAGATGATTTAACCTCAAACCCCCTCGGACAATTGGCAACCTTGAGATCCTTCCATCACTAAAATACAACTTGGTACAATAATTGGATGTATTATTTATCATTACATCGTAATGGGGCTGTTTGCAAAAAAAAAAAACTTTATACTATGCATCTCAAAATCAACTCTTAACATTATTATTTTTTAAATTATGTGTCAGAAAGTGACACGTCAGAAAGTGACACGTCAGAAAATTTTCTAGCGAGTCATTTTTTGTATGTCAGAAAATTCTGACATGTTACATCTGACATGTCAGAAATTTTCGTTTCTGACACCTAAAATTTTAACGCCTGATACATGTCAAAAACGCATCATCAGGAAAATTTTCTGACTTGTCAGACAACCTAACATGTCAATAAACCCATGTCAGCAAAAAATTATTTTTTTGTAGTGCATTAATCACTTTTTTTTTTCTACTTTCAAATAAAAAAAAAACTACAAAACAAATTTATTTTTTTCACTTTTCTATACAAAACATTCTTATTTTTTTCTTATATCAATCAAATTTTGCTTAATTCGTATTTACTAACTAAATAACAATGTCCAATAATCTATGCATGTAAAATCAAGATGAGGGTTCATGGTTAATAGGGACGGAGGAAAGGGGGGTCAAGAGGGGGTAAATGATTCTTCTTACCCACCCAAAATTTATAATACACCATATGAGAAATGTTTTGTTTATTCCCTTGGTCTTTCTCTCATCTCTATACTTTTTAAAATTATTATTAGATTTATGGGTTCCATGTGAGTCCACATATGAGATTATCAAAACATCGCCTTCCATGGTTTGAAATTGACGTGGGTCATACCATTTTTGTGCATAAGCTTTAAAGATATATGTTGCAATATGCAAGGTGATCTCTATTCATAGTGAATTACAATTGATTAAGAGTCTGTTTGAGATTGCATTTGAGAAATATAGCTTTTAAGTTAAAAAGCGTTTTAAGCAAAAGCTTTATTTTTAAGCTTTTGCCAAAAGTGCTTTTAATTTTTTTTTTACCAAACGAGTACTTTTTTCTTGGAACAGACTTTTTGAGTGTTAAACGCACTCTTAAGCCTCTCAAACACAATCTCAAACAGGCCTTAAGGGTGCATTTGGCATTGTAATTTCATAAACAAAAAGTATGATTTTAAACAAAATAGCAGACAAATAGATCGTTTGGAATTGCCTTTTTTTAAACATTGTGATTTGAAATTGTAGAAAATCTGTATTTTTCAAATCCCATGCAAAGTAATGTTTTTTTTTTATTTATTTTTTTTAATGCATAATTTTAAAGGCTAAATTGAGATTTTAAATGTCAAACTGTAATCTTGCCAAACCCTTAATTTTAAAACCATTACTTTTAAATCGCATTTTTTTGAAATCGCAAACACAGACAAACCCTAAAATGAATTACCCAAAGACACACCAACTATTAACCATCGACTACAACTACAAGCATAATCACATGTTTTGGTTTAAATTTCACCAAAGTTTGAACATCATTTACATTCATTATTAACAATGAGAATTCAGCATTATTACTAAAAACAAAATTATTAACAATTCCGTTTGAGAAGTTATAAGAAAAAAAAGAAAAAAAAACTGTCAGCTACTTTGTACTCTTACTTTAAAATCATTTATCAAGTTATCATTAAAGCTTGCTAAAATCATTTATAAAATTCAATCTAATTTAATAAAGAATTAATGTAGAATTTTGCACTTTAAATACCTATATAATCCATCAATTCAATGCGTTACCCCCATTCAATATGAGACTTAACTTATTAAGATGTCACACTTTCTTTGAATGTGCTATTGACCAAATGAGTATACAAGTAACACCATTATTGTGTTAGACTGTCATGTCAGTATTAGAATATCAAAATGTAGTGTATATAACATTTATCCTGATACAATAGTTGATTGGTTGTGCAACGACAATAAACTAAAATAAAAATATAATTTTTAACATTTTTTTTTTCCTTTCGAACAAAGTTATAGAGTAAATTAACTTGATTTTGACAAGTTTTTAAGGCTTGTTTCGTAATTAATAAGAGAATAGCAAAAGACAAAGTGGCTTTCAAGGTTTGTAGAATCATTTTCTTGGAACAAGGATTAGGAAAGGGTAGAGTCAAAATGTGATGGGACCTTGGACCCTTGATTAATGCTTAATCATGTACTTTAACAAACACGTCAATTTGTGAGGAACCCCTAAAAGGAGATCTGCGTAAAGTGGTTTTGGTGGGCCAATTAAAAGCGGATTTTCGTTCACTAAATGCCAGCCGTTGCGCCATCTTCTTTGCCAAGGTCCAATAGTAAATCATATTCAATCTTCTATCTTATCAACTCTCTCTCTCTCTCTTTTTTAAAAAATTATTTATTGTTAAATAAAATATTAATAAACAACTTAAAATAAAACTTAAAAAAACAATTATTAAATGTTTACAATTATGTCACATCAATATCTTATTTTTTCAATAAAAAAAAAAAAAAAAAAAAGCATACTCTAAAAAACATTAGTAAAAAGAGGCATATTTTTCTATTTGGGGGTTGGTTTATTCATTAGAAAGGAAGTCATGCTGTCCTTTATATTTGACCTTAGAAAAAAAAAACTAAATCTGCTTTGGCAACATGGCTACCACATTTTTATTTTTTATTTTTTCAATTAATATGATACTGCAGACTTTGTGGGTATTACGTTTTGAAAACATGTAGCCATTTAACTTATGGAAAATGTTGAGGTATTATATTTTTTTTTATTACAATTCTCTTTAACTTCATAGTGGTAGGCTGGCCGCATCTAATATTTTATGAAAATAAGTGTCATGTGACAATCTATTTCGGTGTTGATATGACAAGTTTTATGTCGATTTTTACGACAGTTTGTAAGCATGATAAGTGTCATGTGGAGTGATATGTGATAATTTACATTTTAATAACTCACGTAATAGGTGTCACGTGGATTGTTACATTTTTTTTTTTTTTTTTTTTAATAAAAT